>NC_140999.1:186483290-186733290 GCF_052327205.1 Somniosus microcephalus | reverse complement strand
AATGTCCAAGAACCAGAGGATTCCTAGCACTTTGACCACCATACTGACAGTTGCAAGTATTCCTAAGGTCCAATGTGGAAGTCCCAATACCGAAATGACAGACGCCACAACTGCAACATTTGCCATCAAAATTTTTATGCACAATTACGACGTGATGGCATTTTTACACTAAACACAAAATTCCACCCAAGTGACTACTCTTGTGACTACTTGTGCTTTAACTTCCTCTTACGCATGCTCCTACGTGGTGCTTCCCCTGTGGCTTCAGCAGATGTGGAGGCCCCTTGCTCACTTTCCTGCTGCTCCTGTCTCGACACCTTTGGCGGGCGTCCTCTGGGGTTGCGAGCCTGTGAGGGCTCGTCAACAGTCTGCTGCTCCTGCGGCTGTGCAGGGGTTGAGACGTCTATCTCACTTGGGTGTGGACTCCGGTGGGGCTCTGACCGAGGGATCTGCAGTGGCATGGAAGTATGAGCGCTTGGAGAGGAACCCCCACTTCCTTGAGGTCTGTCACCAACCTCCCTCTCATGGGTCAGGTCCCCCTCCACGCCTGCAAGTGGCTGGAGAGCACCTTGCTGCACATCAGGGGGGCCATGGGGACCCGTATCTGCAATGGCAGTCCTACTCAGAAGGACTTCCATGAACGTCTGCTTTCTCTGTTCAATAGATGCCCATCACTCCTCAAGAGATTTCATTCTATTCTGAACAATGACCATGTTTTCCATACCCTGGTGACTAAGCTCCTCCATGGCCGTAGCCCTCCTCTCCTCGACCATAGCCATCCTCTCCTGTACGGTAGCCAGCCTTACCATGGAGGTAGCCATCCTTTCCGTGGTGATGCGTTCATGCGCCAATGACTTCACAAAGGCTCTGGTCATGTTCGCTATGGACTCCTCCATTCACTCCACACTCGCAGCGACCCTAGAGACAAAACCTGCCAGAGACTCCTGCATCTGTGCCTGGAGTTCCATCACTTATGATCTTATGCATGGACTCAGAGGCAGAGGGTCGACATGCTGCTGAGCCGAGCTGGCAGAGTCCTGCGCCCTCCGACTAGGACTCTCCACTGCTGTCCCTGTCTCCACAATCTGCTGATGCTCACTTGTGAGCTGTGATACACCAGGTGACAACACTACCCTATGTCCCGAAGGTCCCACCGAGGTGTGAGTGTCTGCGCTGGTGCTGGGTGCGCTGAATTCTGCTGACGCTGCGCCCTCAGAGGCTGCAGCTTCCTCTGAGGAGTCTGGTTGCTCAGCCTCTTCTTCCTGGCTAGGGGGGATGGATGCTTGTGATGGTCCTGTGGGGGAGTAAGGGAAAGAGTCAGAGGTGTGATGCAAAGGCTACATGCACATAGCTTTCTGCAGATGCTCATAAGTGCATCTGTTACAGCTTCACAATCATTATCAACGACTCATGCAATGTCAAAGAGAGAGATGGGAAAATTTTCTGTCACCAGCTTGCTGCGTTGCACCTGTCTGTCCATCCCCCACGCGCGAATCACCCTCAATGCCCATGATTTCCAGGGCGGCCTCCTCCCAGGGGGTCAGGTGGGCTATTGAGGGTGGCCCTCCTCCTGTCCTGGCTCGCTCTCTCCTGTTGTGAGCTCTCTTTTCCTGCAATGAGGGAGACAAGTGGAGGTTGAGTGAGAATGAAGGAGTGAGTGTAGAGATTGCATAGCATAGATACTTAGAAGGAGACAAAGATGGAGTGAGGTTGCAAGACCAAGGGCCCTCCCTGTGTGTTGTCAGTTGTGTTCAAAGCATCAGAGTGATAGGAAGTTTGAGGGCTGCATGGTGGAATAGTTATGTGAATGTGAGCATAGAGAGAGAGGGAATGGGTAAAGGTGCATGGATGTCAGTGTCAAGTGGGATGTGGAGGAAGAGATTGCTAAAGCTGAGTGCTGGTGAGGAAAGGCAATGGGGATCAGATTGAGGGTGATGGGAAAGTCATACTCACTTTTCCAGTGCGCTGAAGGTCATGAAATCTTTTCCTGCACTGTATCCAGGTTCTGCGGGTGACTCCCAAGGAGTTGACCTCCTCAGCCACCTGCATCCACACTGCCTTGGTCTGAGTGGGAGGCCTCTTCCTCCCTGATGAAGGGAACAGCACCTCCCTGTTGGCCCTAGCCCCATCGACTAATGCCTGCAGTGCCGCCTCGTCCAAACGAGGAGCTGATCTTGCCCTCCCGCTTGTCATCTTTCCTGCAGGTCCCTCTGACACCAAATGGAGGAAGCTTGGAAGCCTGCAGAAGAAGCAAGGCTTGCTGTGGACCTTAAATGCAGCAGCAATTATGACGTCATTTGAGTGTGCAACGCCTTTTGGGTGCCCCGGACCGGAAATTCAGTGGCACCCCCCTTTGTATAGTGACAGCTTACCTGGGCCTTACCAAGTCGCTCTCGGGCTGGAGGAGCGTTATTTAAAGGGGACTGGTGTGGTTTAAAAGCGGCAGCCATTTTTGGATCACAACTTCCTCGAGAGCTACAAAGAGTTGCTGAGCTGCACACTGAGAGCCATTTGACCACTGAGCCAGCGCAGGCAGATGATCTTCAGCCTTCTGACCATCACCTTGCTGTTGGTGAGCCTTGACAATGGGGAACCTTCCTGTGGGCACTTATTATGGGGGCTGCATTAGAGGGGAACGTCCTGCTGCTGAATCATCTGGAAAGGGCACTGAGACGCAGGGAGAGGGGGGCGGGCATGGCCAGATGGAGGAGGGCCAACAGACATCGCCACAGCAGACTTTACGCTGGCAGGGTTATCCGACAGCAGTTTTCCTACATGAACATGCCGGAGGAGCAGTGTGTCAGAAGGCAGCGATTTAGAAAGGAGGTGGTGACTGAGCTGTGCCAGCTGCTTCAGCCAGATCTGCAGCCTCAGATAAGGTGCAGGACATCTCTGTCGGCGGCTGAGAAGATGGCTGCTGGCCTGAACTTCTACACGAGCGGCTCTTCTCAGGCTGCGCGTCAGAGGCTGATCAGAAGTAGCTTCTAGGCCCCTCTCACGGAATGCTTGCTGCCATTCCAAGAACAGGAATGGAACCGGTCTGATACCCCCAAGCCTGTGAAGGGCAAGATGCATGTAAATAGCAGGCATGGCCATTGTAAATGAAGAAAGTGTTTCATTACACAAAATGTGGTTCCTTCAAACATGAGAAAGCAATGGCAACAGAAAGCAAAACTAATACACTGACACATAACTGACTCTCACACCCGGGAGACTGTCCAAAACATAAATCACATTCCGACCATCTTCCTTGGCCTTGATTCCACTGCGCCAACCAAAGCATCCAATGCCCCATCAGTGAGGTGTTCCGCCCTCTGCCTCACCCTTTCCATGTCTTGCTAGGCTGGTGCGCCACAGGTAGGCTCCCACTGCTTTGAAGGCCTACAAGGCAGTGAGTGTGTCTGGTGATGCCAATTGACCTGCCCCTTTACGAGCTGGCCGGCGTCACTGTGTCTCAGGGAAAGTGATTATTGACAGCACCCTCGCTGTGCCCCGCCGTCGCTAAATTGGGTTGCGCCGCCGGGTTAGCGCCTTAAGAGTAGCGTGCAGTGCCTGATTTAGCGCTGTAATCACCTTTAGGGGCGCTGCAACCCAATATCGCGCTAGGTGGCACTAAATTGCGCCTGGCGCTAAACTTTGCGCATCGCCAGGACTAGCGCCCCAAACGCGGCTATACCGAATTTCTAGGCCCTAAATTCTTTAGAGTTTAGAAAAATGAGAGGTGATCTCATTGAAACATACAAAATTCTTACAGGGTTTGACAGGGTAGATGCAGGGAGGATGTTTCCCCTGGCTGGGGAGTCTAGAACCAGGGGTCACAGTCTCAGAATAAGGGGTCGGCCATTTAGGACTGAGATGAGGAGGAATTTCTTCACTCCGAGGGTGGTGAATCTTTGGACTTCTCTACCCCAGAGGGCTGTGGAGGCTCAGTCGTTGAGTATATTCAAGACAGAGATCGATAGATTTTTTAATATTAAGGGAATCAAGGGATATGGGGATAGTGCAGCCATGATCTTATTAAATGGCGGAGCAGGCTCGAGGGGCCGAATGGCCGACTCCTGCTCCTAATCCTTATGTTCTTATGTTCTCTCTTTTCATGTTATATTTTGGTTCGCTACAGGAATGTTTGTTGAAATTTTGTACTGCTCTTATGAGCAGGAGGTTAGCATGTTAAGCAGTAAATCATACTTCACTGCAAGATCGATACTGTTGGTACAAGATGGTTCAATCTGGCCAGAGGAACCCCCAGATGGAGTCTTGCCAGTTTTTCTGCCAGTTGGCTGGTGTGCCTCAGCTTCCACTTGGGTGGCTGCAGGCAATAGAGTCATCGTTTAGGGGGCGCAGGAGCCCAGAGTAAGGGTCACCAACTCTGGTTGGACGTATTCCTGGAGGTGTCATCACACGACACAAAGCTGGGTGGGTGTGTGTGCTGTGAGGAGGATGCCGAGAAACTCCAGTGTGATTTGGACAGGTTGGGCGATTGGGCAGATGCAGTATAATGTGGATAAATGCGAGGTTATCCACTTTGGTGGCAAAAACAGGAAGGCAGATTATTATCCAAATGGCAATAGATTGGGAGAAGGGGAAGTGCAACGAGACCTGGGTGTCCTTGTGCACCAGTCGCTGAAGGTAAGCATGCAGGTGCAGCAGGCGGTTAAGAAGGCAAATGGTATGTTGGCCTTCATAGCGAGAGAATTCGAGTACAGGAGCAAGGATGTCTTGCTGCAGTTGTACAGGGCCTTGGTGAGACCACACCTTGAGTATTGTGTGCAGTTTTGGTCACCTTATCTGAGGAAGGATGTTCTTGCCATGGAGGGAGTGCAGCGAAGATTCATCAGACTGATACCTGGGATGGCAGGAATGACGTATGAGGAGAGATTGGGTCGATTGGGCTTATACTCGCTAGAGTTTAGAAGAATGAGAGGGGATCTCATTGAAACTTATAAAATTCTGACAGGACTAGACAGACTAGATGCAGGAAGAATATTCCCGATGGTCGGGGAGTCCAGAACCAGGGGTCACAGTCTAAAGATAAGGGGTAAGCCATTTAGGACAGAGATGAGGAGGAATTTCTTCACCCAGAAAGTGGTGAACCTGTGGAATTCTCTACCACAGAAAGCAGTGGAGGCCAATTCATTAAATATATTCAAGAATGAGTTGGATATATTTCTTAAGGCTCAACAGATCAAGGGATATGGGGAGAAAGCAGGAACCAGGTACTGAATTTGGATGATCAGCCATTATCGCATTGAATGGTGGAGCAGGCTCGAGGGGCCGAATGGCCTACTCCTGCTCCTATCTTCTATGTTTCTATGTAGCTATGACCTCCTACCTCCAACCATCCCCCACACACTCCCGCAATTGGTCGCCCAACACGTCCATCCTCGCGGGGCCCTGCCTTCCTGCACCAGTCGGACAGCGAACAGACTCTTCATTGTCTGATTAGATGATTCTTGACTGGAGATTAATCTTCAATTCCTGGAGGCTCCAGGCCAATCCTGGAGGGTTGGCGACTCTAACACAGAGTCATTTTATTTTCATTGCCACTAAGGTCCAATTAAGTCACTAAAGCCCTTGGGAGTAGTTCAGTATTTGTCATCAAATTAACTTAACAACCTAAGTATTGAAAGAGCAATGCTGAGAGAGCAAAGCTTGGTGATCGGACGATGCAGTAGATGAGTGCACTATCCTCTCACCTCTGGATGTGAATCTACTTCGGACTGATGCAATGAAATCCTCCGTTCTGTTAGCTGGGAAGACCCCAAGTGCAATGGGTTTGGGCCAGTCGTGATCCATTTCTAATTGGGTGTTAATCTACTGTACAAGAAAGGTCCATGACTCTTTAGATATCGGTATTAACTTGGCTGCCTTGCTCAGGGAGGGTACAAGAGTAGCGTGCGTTGGTGTGAGAAATGGAAAGCAGCTTGCAGGTGAAGTGGTCCTGGGGTTTTTGATGCCCCTTATTGGAGTGGGGTGGAAAGTATGTTACTCGGTAGCTAATTGTGGTCAAGTTTGATGCTGACCCTTGGAACAGCACAAGTAGGAACACTTCAAAAACAGGCAAATTTACAAAGATAGAGAGGCAGTGGGGCTGATAATGTTGGGCATCAGGGACACCAGTGTTTGTGGGCGAAGGGTTCTGGGGCAAGGCAAAGGGAAGCGTTGGACAAATTTTTGCCCGGTTCCCAGCCCCCCTTTGGACTTTCTGCCCACGTGAACGCCTTAGGCATCTTGTAGTCCTCGGGCCTCTGTGAGCGGTTTCCCAGGCAGTGGGCACTTGATGCGCGTAATCATATCGGGCTGCCACTATTGGATTATCAGCCCCAGTGTGTAGTGGGACAGATAAGGTGGCATTCGCCTCCAACCATGTGCCAGAAGTTCGAGGCAATGAAGCCTTGGAGTTGGGTAGTTGGGCTTAAAGTTTGGGAGACTCAGTCGGCCTTCTCACTTAGGAGTTCGAGGCAGCTCACGTATATCGTTGGCCTCCTTACTACCACAGAGGAGTTGGGAAATGTGCTTGCTGAGGTCCCAGAGCTGCCTTGCCAGGTTGTTAATGGGCATTTGGGCAGGCAGGGGAGCCCATTCACCTTTATGCTGCTCCCTGTATTCATAGCAAGAAGGAATGGCCCTTGTTGAGGTCAGTCTATGTATTGGAAAGGAGAGGAGGAAGATTTACCTGTAAGGGGCCTGGAGTTTGGGTGTAATCTAAATGTCTGGGGGCTTAAAGCCTCCTGCATTGGCAGGATGTGTAGAGCAGGGCATAATGAGGATAAGGGCTAAGCCATTTAGGACAGAAATGAGGAGGAATTTCTTCACCCAGAGAATGGTGAACCTGTGGAATTCTCTACCACAGAAGGCAGTAGAGGCCAATTCTTTAAATATATTCAAGAAGGAGTTGGATATATTTCTTAAGGCAAAAGGGATCAAGGGGTATGGGGAGAAAGCAGGGACCGGGTACTGAATTTGGATGATCAGCCATGATCTCATTGAATGGCGGAGCAGGCTCGAGGGGCCGAATGGCCCACTCCTGCTCCTATCTTCTATGTTTCTATGACCAGTAGGTATACGGAGTGAGAGAGAGAGAGAGATGGTGGGGTGCAGAGAAAGACAATCGCTTGAACCGCAGCACCTATGCATCTTGGATGTGAAGAATCCACTGGGCTTGTACACGCTCGCCCATCCTTCAGCTTATTTCATCCCAACATACAAACACTCCCTCCCTCCACCTCCCGGAAGAGGGAAAAAGGACAATTGCAGCGAATCAGAAGTTTGACAAAATTTCCACCCCAGCCTCACACGGTGACGATCATTGTGATGGTGATGCTGACGATAACGCTGATGATGCCAGAGTGATCTCCTGGACAAGTTTCAATCGCCCAGATGGATCAGAGAGGAATTTCCCACATTCCCCCCAAACTGGCCTGTTTTATTTTTTACCTGGTTTATCGTCTCTCTCAGGAGATCCACTGGTTTTGGGTGGGGTGGGGAGCAACGTTCTCTATAAGCTGCGCGGCCACATCACCGAGCGGCTCTCTGCGGTCCCGCCTGGCCCGGGTCCGGCTTTTTGCAATGTTAAAGTTCGGGCACGAGTAAAATTGGGAGTGAGCTGCGCAGCCCCTTAAAGCGGCTGTGCACCCAAAACAAAATTACGGGGAACATTGGTGGGTTATGTATATATTGTGATAGACAAGGTATTGCAATCGTGTGGGGCAGATTGGATCGACCAGAGGGCCTTTTCCTCGCTGTCATTGTTCGCATGTTTATGCGCTGATGATGATGATGAGGAGGAGGAGGGGATAGGGAAAATCAGCCTGGTTAATGTCCACATGGGCAGGTGTGGACATCAAAATGAGGGCAGGATTCAAGAATGAAAGAAAGACTTATATTTATATAGCGCCTTTCACAACCACCAGCTGTCTCAAAGCGCTTTACAGCCAATAAAGTACTTTTGAAGTGTAGTCACTGTTGTAATGCAGCAAACACGGCAGCCAATTTGCACACAGCAAGCTCCCACAAACAGCAATGTGATAATGACCAGATAATCTGTTTTTAGTGATGTTGGTTGAGGGATAAATATTGGCCCCAGGACACCGGGGAGAACTCCCCTGCTCTTCTTCGAAATAGTGCCATGGGATCTTTTACGTCCACCTGAGAGAGCAGGCGGGGCCTCGGTTTAATGTCTCATCCAAAAGATGGCACCTCCGACAGTGCAGCGCTCCCTCAGTACTGTATTAGAGTGTTAGCCAAGCTTTATATGCTCAAGGCCCTGGAGTGGGACTTGAACCCACAACCTTCTGACTCAGAGGCAAGGGGTGCCACCCACTGAACCACAGCTGACTTGCAGCGCCTTTCACAACCTCAGAACATCCCAAAGCACTTTACAGCCAATGAAGTATTTTTGAAGTGTAGTCACTGTTGTAATGTGGAAAATGCAGCAGCCAATTTGCGCACAGCACGCTCCCACAAACAGCAATGTGATAATGACCGGATAATCTGTTTTTAGTGATGTTGGTTGAGGGAAAAATATTGGCCCCAGGACACCGGGGAGAACTTCCCTGCTCTTCTTCGAAATAGTGCCATGGGATCTTTTACATCCACCTGAGAGAGCAGATGGGGCCTCGGTTTAACGTCTCATCCGAAAGACGGCACCTCCGACAGTGCAGCACTCCCTCAGTACTGGCACTGGGAGCGTCAGCCTGGATTATGTGCTTAAGTCTCTGGAGGGGGACCTTCTGACTCAGAGGCGAGAGTGCTGCCCACTGAGCCACGGCTGACACCTTCATTAATTAGAATTAACTGTGTTGCTCTTCATGATGGAATAGCCTGATGACCCTTACTGTCTGGGATGAGCACTTGAGTGAGGTACTGGAGGCTCTTGATGCAGACGGACAAGGGCTGAATTTTCATTGAGGAGGCGGGTATGAGGCGGGACTACAACTTTTGGGGTTGTAGTCCCGCCTCCATTGAGTTCTAGCCAACCCACGCGATTTTGACTTGATTGACCTTGTTGAGCCCGCCCAGCAGGCTCAGCAGGCAAATTAAGGGCCACCCGGCAACAGGTGACGTCACAGATTGATGTTTCATCTGTCAAGAGCTTTTGACAGATGAAATATCAGCGTTTGACAGCTCTTTGAAGCTGTCAAACACTGACAATCTGTACTCCCAAGTTAATTCCTTCCTCTCAGGATGATTTAGAGATCTCTCCAGAACAGAAAGCTGAATGCTGCAACTTTTGACAGTTTGCGGCCATTCTGCTTTCTGTGCCGGTGAGATGAGGGACTCTCGAGACCTGAAGGAAGGAAGGCTGTAAAGGTAAGTAAATGTAAGTAAAACTTCTTTAAACACTTTACACACACCAAACACACTTACCTCTGCACTCATGCACCCATCACTCACCTGAACACCGGACATCTCGACCCCTCCAAGCCCTTCATCCCGACGGCCCGCCTCGCTAACTTGGCGTGGTTTGGAGCCGTCGGGAATCCCACACTTCAGCAATAAAAATAGGGATTAGGCTAAAAACTGCCTGTTAACTACCTGTTAACAGGCAGTGAATTGGCACTAATCCCCTTCCCGCCTCGGGGAGGCAGGTCCCAGTGCGGGGCGGGTACCCGCCTCCTTTGAAACTGACATGGAGGCGGGTTGGGGGACGGGATGGGCTCGTGCCCCCTGATTTCGGGATTTTAACCCCCCACACGCCTCCAATCCCGACTCCACGGCCCAATAAAAATCCTGCCCTTTGTGTCCTCAGGAGCAGAGGGGAGAACATTAAGGAGCGAAGAAAAAAAAAGAACCACATATGACCCTGTAATTGAAAACATCCAATAACGACAACAGCTTTAACGTACTAAAACGTCCCCTGCCATGATTTCATTCATTTTTTTTGAGGCAAATGTATAATACTTGCCTTTCGTGACGATTTGTTTTTCAGCTGCGGACTTCATTTAACATTCATAAAGCATTTATATGCAGCTCCTTTGGTTTATTCTGTAGTAAATGTGGACCCTTCTAGTTCAGCGAATGAATTAAATTCAGCTCCTGACATGAAGTCAACCATGTACCTTATTTAGCAGGCATGAGATTCTCATTTTGAAGTACTCCGCTGAGTGAGCAGACAGCGTCACTGACACTGGTGAAAGTACAGATGAGAATCCACTGATGCGGTCGCTTGGGGAAGGGGAGGGGGAGGGGGGCGGAGGGGAGAACAGGGCAAGCTCCCCTTGTGGTTTTATTGTAAGTGAATGTCAGAAAATAGAACAGAAATTGGTGCGTGCTTTGCTCTTACTTTGAAAGTCCAAAAACAAAATCAAGATCGTAAAAGTGAAACCGCCGACTCTCTTATTTTCTTGTTTTTGCAATCTCTTTGGCCTCGCCCCTCCTTATCCCTGTAACCTCCTCCGGCCCTACAACCCACGAGAGCTCGGCGCTCCTCCAATTCTGGCCTCTTGCGCATCCCCCGATTTCCTTCGTTCCACCATTGGTGGCCGTGCCTGATTATAGACTTCAAGCTCTGGAATTCCCTCCCTAAACCTCTCCGTCTCTCTCTCTCTCTTCCTTTAAAATGATCCTTAAAACCTCCCTCTTTGACCGAGCTTTCACCTGTTCCTAATATCTGCTTATGTGGCTCAGCGTCAAATTTTAATTCATAACACTATGTTAAAGGTGCTGTATAAATACAAGTTATTGTTCCTGTTGTCTCATTAAGCCATTTAGGACAGAGATGAGGAGGAATTTCTTCACCCAGAGAGTGGTGAACCTGTGGAATTCTCTACCACAGAAGGCAGTGGAGGCCAATTCATTAAATATATTCAAGAAGGAGTTAGATATATTTCTTAAGGCTAAAGGGAGAAAGCAGGGACAGGGTACTGAATTTGGATGATCAGCCATGATCTCATTAAATGGCGGAGCAGGCTCGAGGGGCCGAATGGCCTACTCCTGCTCCTATCTTCTATGTTTCTATGTCTATGTTTCTATTCTTTCTCTACCAAAACCCTCTCTCTCTCCTCTTACTTTCATTCCCAATCTATTTTCCTTCCCCTTTATTGCCTCTCCTGTTCTCACCCTTCGGCCATCTCATCTCTTGACTTTTTTCTCTCCCATCTCTTTTTCTCCTCCCCACATTTCCTCTCCCAATTGCTTTCAACAGATTATCTGGCCATTATCGCATTGCTGTTTGTGGGATCTTGCTCTGCGCAAATCAGCTGCCGTGTTTCCTACATTGCAACAGTGACTCCACTTCATTGGCTGTAAAGCGCTTTGGGACGTCCTGAGGGCATGAAAAGCGCTATATAAATGCAAGACATTTTTCTCTTTTCCTGCTTCCTTTTTTCTTCCCCTCCCAGCATTCTCGGTCTCTCCTCTTATGGTCCAGACCTCATTACAGCCTTGGTCCAAACATGGAC
Source organism: Somniosus microcephalus (assembly GCF_052327205.1). Lineage (NCBI taxonomy): Eukaryota > Metazoa > Chordata > Chondrichthyes > Squaliformes > Somniosidae > Somniosus > Somniosus microcephalus. The sequence continues at coordinate 186,721,888 of NC_140999.1, read as the reverse complement.
AAAGGAGCTGAATTCCAGAGGTGAGCTGAGCATGACTGCCCTTGACATCAAGGCAGCATTTGACCGAGTGTGGCATCAAGGAGCCCTAGCAAAACTGAAGTCAATGGGAATCGTGGGGAAAACACTCCACTGGCTGGAGTCATAGCTAGCACAAAGGAAGATGGTTGTAGTGATTAAAGGTCAATCATCACAGCCCCAGGACATCGCTGCAGGAGTTCCTCAGGGCAGTGTCCTATGCCCAACCATCTTCAGATAATGAAGCAGTCCATGCCCGCATGCAACAAGACCTGGACGACATTCAGGCTTGGGCTGATAAGTGGCAGGTAACATTCGCGCCACACAAGTTCCAGGCAATGACTATCTCCAACAAGCGAGAGTCTAACCACCGCCCCTTGACATTCAACGGCATTATCATTGCTGAATCCCCCACCATCAACATCCTGGGTGTCACCATTGACCAGAAACTTAACTGGACCAGCCACATAAATACTTTGGCAATAACAGCAGGTCAGAGGCTAGGTATTCTGCAGCAAGTGTCTCACCTCCTGACTCCCCAAAGCCTTTCCACCATCTACAATACACAAGTAAGGAGTGTGATGGCATACTCTCCACTTACCTGGATGAGTGCAGCTCCAACAACACTCAAGAAGCTCGACGCCATCCAGGACAAAGCAGATCGCTTGACTGGCACCCCATCCACCACCTTAAACATTCACTCCCTCCACCACCGGCGTACCGTGGCTGCAGTGTGTACCATCTACAAGATGCACTGCAGAAACTCGCCAAGGCTTCTTCGGCAGCACCTCCCAAACCCGTGACCTCTACCACCTAGAAGGACAAGGGCAGCAGGCGCATGGGAACACCACCACCTCCAAGTTCCCCTCCAAGTCACACACCATCCTGACTTGGAAATATATCGTCCGTTCCTTCATCGCCGCTGGTTCAAAATCCTGGAACTCCCTCCCGCACTGTGGGAGCACCTTCACCGCACGGACTGCAGCGGTTCAAGAAGGCGGCTCACCACCACCTTCTCAAGGGCAACGAGAGATGGGCAATAAATGCTGGCCTTGCCAGCGATGCCAGATCCTGTGAATGAATAAAAAATGTTGTTGGTGAGTGATGTAATAAAACTCACTATGCACTTGGTTTGAGTATAAAGCAAGGCTTTAATCAACTTGTTTCAGAACATGGAGGTCTAGTTGTACTTCACTAGTTCCTGTTTACAAAATGTCCCTGGGCAATCTGGGCCCACGCCCGAGTATTTATACTCCTTGGACGGCGCCACCAGCTGGCCGTCCAGTGTTATTTCATGAGTCTTTCTTCATGGATCATAAGATTCATAACAGTCAGTTCTATCTGGATGTTTTAGCAGTTTCAAGGGATGGGCAACATTCTGTTTTTTCCCAAATTTGAAAACTATCGTTAAGGCAGAGCAGAATAGCACTAAAATACCACAAGCATAACTGCACTTTATGTGCTGTTCCTTGGCTTGGGGAAGCATTTTCTACTGCCGTCTCCCCAGAGTGGAGTTGACAGGTGATGAATAAAACAAATATATCGTTGTATTCTTGAAAACAGCGGCTTGAATTTCCATAGCGCCTTTGATGTATTAAAACGTCCCGCGGCGCTTCACAGGAGCGATTATCAAACACAACTTGCCACCGAGCCGCGCAAGGAGATATTAGGACGGGCTTGGGTCAGAGAGGTAGGTTTTAAGGAGCGTCTTACTGAAAGAAGGAGAGAGAGGGGTGGAGAGGCGGAGTGGTTTAGGGAGGGAATTTCAGAGCTGAGGGCTCGGGCAGCTGAAGGCACGGCCGCCAATGGTGGAGCGCAGGATGAGCAGTAGCAGAGATTGCGCAAGAGGCCAGGAATGGAGGAGCGCAGAGATCTCGGAGGGTTGTCGGGCTGGCGGAGGTTTTAAGAGATAGGGTTTCCACCTATCCCTTCTCAGCCAGCATAACTGGTGCCCTTCTCCCCCTCTCCATTTCCCCCACCCTTTCCCTCTCTCATCAGCATTCAACATACCCCTCCCTTCCCTCCTGTTAACACTTGCCTGATTCTTTTTCACCCTATTCTTTATTCATAAGCCATCAGCATGCACATTATTTCTGTGCGACAGACTGCAATTTATGACGATTAAGCCCTTTGAATGTTTTTTTTTATCATTTCAGTCCTTGAAACCTCCTAAAGAAACACATCCTTCACAGTGCGCGCGTATAAATTCCCGTTTTATAAGAGTTCCTGACCTGTCCTTGATTTAACACAAATGTTAATAAAACGTCGCACCACTGCCTCTGATAAAAGCCAAAGCTCTGCGAGCTAGCCCGTTTCAATTGACACCGTTTCCACTGACCTTCAAGCCATCTTTATAAAGAGTTCATGGCGAGTCTTTTGTGTTAATTGATCTCCCCCCCACCCTCCCCACCTATTCCATGATAGTTTGAAACTAATGTCCATGGGATCTGACAAAGAACTCACTGTTGCCACCTCATGGTGATGTTTGAAAGTTCAAGAGGGTGGCCAAACTGATTGAAGGGATAACTCGAGGGAGTCAGGTCTGTTTGAATAGGTGGACACGCACTTCCTCATCAAGTGAAAGTATCGGAGAGGTGCGATTCAATGAGGTCGGATCACAAGGTCAAAGCTTGAGTAGTTTGTTAACGTCAGGTCACCTGAAAGACTGCCTCACTGCCTGAAACTCCCCCCAGCTCCTACTCCAGAATCATGGAATAGAATAGAATGTTACCGCACCAAAGGAGGCCATTCAGCCCATCGCACTGGAAACAGCTGAGTCCAATTCCCTTGCCCCGTACCTTATTAAATTTTTCTTTTACAAATATTCATCCACTTCCCTGTTTAAAATCTTCAGGCTGTGCATTCCATGTCCTCCCAACCCTCTGTGTAACAAACGTTCCCCTAACCTCTCCTCCCTTGCTCTAAGATGGTGATCTTAAATTGATTTCCTCTAGTTAGCAACTCACCGACCGGTACAAATAGTTGTTTCCTATTTACCTTCTCCAGGCCCTGTATAATTGTTCACAACGATATCTTAACCTTCTTTCGACAGCAAAATACTGCGGAAGCTAGAAATCTGAAATAGCAACAGAAAACGCTGGAAAAACTCAGCAGCTCAGGGCAGCATCCGTGGAGAGAGAAACAGAGTTAACGTTTCAGGTTGAAGACCCTTCATCAGAACGAAAGGTCATCGACCTGAAACGTTAACTCTGTTTCTCTCTCCACGGATGCTGCCCTGACCTGCTGAGTTTTCCAGCGTTTTCTGTTGTTATTTCTTAACCTTCTTTGTTCTGTTTGAAAGGAGCCTCTGTTCGTCCGGTCTCTCCTCATGACTAAAACCTCTCACCTCAATGAATCGCTCCTGCCTTCTTGATATCTTTCTTATTTTCTTCCAAATGTCTTTCCTTTTCTCCCACCACACTCCCAGTGACAGTGACTTATAGGGGTATAAATACACAGGCTCCAGCGCCACACTGGCACCTTACTCAAGAGGTCATTCTTTATGTGGTGGTGAGTGTCGGCAAACTATTCGACATTAGTGGCATCACAGTCACACATCCACAGGCACACACATAGGAACAAGAGGAGGCCATTCAGCCCATCGTGCCTGTGCCGGCTCTTTGAAAGAGCTGTCCAATTAATCCCACTTCAATTAGTCCCATGGCAAGAGAGCCCCAGATGGGCAGAGGAAACACCTTCAAGGACACCCTCAAAGCCTCCTTGAAAAAGTGCTACATCCCCCACCGACACCTGGGAATCCCTGGCCCAAGACAGCACAAAGTGGAGGAGAAGCATCCGGGAAGGCGCCGACCACCTCGAGTCTCTTCGCCGGGAGCAAGCGGATGCCAAGCGCAGGCAGCGCAAGGAGCGCACGTCAACCCAAGCACCCCACCCACCCGCCCCTTCAACCACCGTCTGCCCCACCTGTGACAGAGACTGTAGGCCCCGCATTGGACTCATCAGTCACCTGAGAACTGATTTTTAATGTGGAAGCGAGTCATCCTCGGTTCCGAGGGACTGCCTAAGAAGAAAAGAAGACTTCCCTGCTCTTTTCCCATAGCCCCGCAATTTTTTTCCTTTTTAAGTATTTATCCAATTCCTCTTTTTGAAAGTTGCTATTGAATCTGCTTCCACCGCTTTCTCCGGCAGCGCGTTCCAGATCGCAACAACTCGCTGCGTAAAAAGATTCTCCTCCTCTCCGCCTCTGGTTCTTTTGCCAATCACCTTAAATCTGTGTCGTCTGGGTAACGACCCTCCTGCCCAATGGAGACAGTTTCTCTTGCTTGCTTAATCCAAAATAATAATGTTCAATTCTGGTTTTCCCCGCTGCTGTGTAGTGTGCTGCTCGAGGCAGAATGTGTGAGAAAGGGGGAAGAAAGGTGAGCGAGCTGGAGGGGTAGAACTGGCAACGACAGCAAACAGCCCGACTCAGGACAGACGCCAGTCTGTAGAGTCTCCCCGAGATAACGTTCATTGAAGGACTAAAGGGGCAGAGGCAGCGTGGACAGGAAATTGGCTAAGAGACAGAAAGCAGAGAGCAGCGGTGAATAATTGTTTTTTCTCATTGCCTGCAAGGACGGTGGAAGCAGAGTCAATAATAACTTCCAAAAGGGATATTGGATAAATACTTGAAAAGAAATAAAAATCGCAGGGCTATGGGGAAAGAGCAGGGGGAGGGGGAGCAGAACTTATTTAAAAAAGTTGGCACAGGCACGATGGGCCGAATGGCCTCCTTCTGTGCTGCATCATTCCGTGATTCTATGATACGAACTCCGACTGTTCTATTATTAAATACGGCAGCTTGGACTGGGGACCACAAATAAAACCTCTTCCTTGGCTGGTCAGCGACATTCACAGTTACAGTTTGCAAAACAGCTTTTTTCCGAATGACCTGCCTAACTGAAACCACGATGATTGACAGGCCTTGTTCTTGGATCTGAGCCAGAACTGCCATCTTGACTCAACCGTAGGGGAAGAGCAAGGAATTCCTCCCCTCCCCCAACCCCCCACCCCCACCACGTCCACAGCCTGACTGTGTTGCCAGAGCAATATGTGTTACAAGGTAAGACGCTCTCTCATCCGTCACTGTACCTGCACACGATGGAACCTGGAGGAACAAAAATGATATTAGTATATAATAACGATAATAATAATAACTTAATTTTAGAATCGATGTTATGATGCTCTTCAAAGTGCATGTTATTGATAAATAGAATATATTAGATTCAAAACCAATTTCCTGTATTAAGTGTAATGCTGAAATAAAGGACTAGGTTCCCGTCTTAATCATGTGGCAACAAGAGCAGGTCAGAGGCTAGGTATTCTGTGACGAGTGTCTCACCTCCTGACTCCCCAAAGCCTTTCCACCATCCACAAGGCACAAGTCAGGAGTGTGATGGAACACTCTCCACTTGCCTGGATGAGCGCAGCTGCAACAACACTCAAGAAGCTCGACATCATCCAGGACAAAGCAGCCCACTTGATTGGCACCCCATCCACCACCTTAAACATTCACTCCCTCCACCACTGGCGTATCGTGGCTGCAGTGTGTACCATCTACAAGATGCACTGCAGCAACTCGCCAAGGCTTCTTCGGCAGCACCTCCAAAACCCGCGACCTCTTCCACCTAGAAGGACAAGGGCAGCAGGTGCATGGGAACACCACCACCTCCAAGTTCCCCTCCAAGTCACACAACATCCTGGCTTAGAAGTATATTGGCCGATCCTTCATCGTCGCTGGGTCAAAATCCTGGAACTCCCTCCCTAACAGCACTGTGGGAGTACCTTCACCACACGGACTGCAACGGTTCAAGAAGGCGGCTCACCACCACCTTCTCAAGGGCAATTAGGGATGGGCAATAAATGCCGGCCTTGTCAGTGATGCCCACATCCCATAAGCAAATGAAAAAAAAACATTAACTTGTCTTTATTCAGCGCCTTTAACGTAGTAAAACGTCCCAAGGCGCTTCATAGAAGCGTCACCAGGCAAAAATTTGACACCGAGCCCCACAAGGAGATATTAGGACAGGTGAGCAAAAGTTCGGTCAGAGAGGTAGGTTTTAAGGAGCGTCTTACAGGAGGAGAGAGAGGCGGTGAGGTTTAGGGAGGGAATTCCAGAGTAGGCGAAGGCACGGCCGCCAATGGTGGGGCAATGAAAAGCGCAGGGGACACGCGCAAGAGACCAGAATGCAGACATAAAGCGTCACCTGAGGGACCGCGAATCGGGCGGGGAGGATCGCAAGTCCACAATGGAAGGAAGCTGTCCACTTTTCCTCTCTGCGTTCTGCTCAGGCGGAGTATTGCAATCGGAGGCATTACAGGCGAAAATCCGACCCCGGGGAAAATGCTGCAAATACGCGGCACGGCATTCAGGACCCGAAAGGGAAAAGGCCGGTTAACTTTGATGGGTTAGGCCCTTCAGCAGAGTTCTGGTGAATGGCCTCAACCAAGATTGGTGCCTCGGCTTTCTCCTTCGGCTGCTGACTGACCTGCTGAGCATTTTCTTTTTTTTAATATTAAGGTGTAATGGGGGAGTTGGAAATTTGTTCCGGCCCATGTTCAGGCATGAAATAGGCGGCGGCCTGGAAAACGCACAGCAGAAGTCGGAGGCCCAAGGCTCACCCGAAATTGGGCCCCAGGCCTCATTGGCGTATTACCGGCGAGCTGCGGGCGCCAATCAGGAGTTGAGGAAAGACAGGCAAAAAGGAAAAGGAGGCGGGGTAGCATTGCTGGTTAAAGAGGAGATTAACACAATAGTAAGGAAGGATATTAGCTGTAAACGCTGTTACAAATAGATGTAATTGAATATGATATAATTAGGATTACGGAGACATGGCTCCAGGGTGACCAAGTCTGGGAATTCAACATCCAGGGGTATTCAATATTCAGGAAGGACAGGAAAAAAGGAAAAGGAGGTGGGGTAGCTTTGCTGGTTAAAGAGGAGATTAAGGAAGGATATTAGCTCTAATGATGTGGAATCTGTATGGGCAGAGCTGAGAAATACCAAGGGGCAGAAAACATTAGTGGGAATTGTATACAGACCCACAAATGTTGAGGTTGCGGATGGCATTAAACGGGAAATTAGAGACGCGTGCAATAAGGGCACAGCAGTTATCATGGGTGACATTAATCTACCTATAGGTTGGGCTAACCAAATAAGTAACAATACTGTAGAGGAGGAATTCCTAGAGTGTATATGGGATGGTTTCCTGGGCCAATATGTCGAGGAACCAACTAGAGATCAGGCCATCTTAGACTGGGTATTATGTAATGAGAAAGGATTAATTAGCAATCTTGTTGTGCGAGGCCCCTTGGGGAGGAGCGATCATAATATGATAGAATTCTTCATTAAAATGGAGAGTGAAGTAGTTGACTCAGAGACTAGGGTCCTGAATTTAAATAAAGTAAACTACGATGGTATGAGGCACGAGTTGGCTAGGATGGATTGGGGAACGTTACTTAAAGGGTTGATGATGGATAGGCAATGGCAAACATTTAAAGATCGCATGGATGATCTACAGAATCTCTTCATCCCTGGTTGGCATAAAAATAAAACAAAAAAGGTGACTCAACCGTGGCTAACAAGGGTAATTAGGGATAGCATAAGATCCAAGGAGAGGACATATAATTTGGCCAGAAAAAGCAGTAAACCTGAGGATTGGGAGCAGTTTAGGATTCAGCAAAAGAGGACAAAGGGATTAATTAAGAGGGGGAAAATAGATTATGAGAGTAACCTTGCAGGGAACATAAAAACTGACTGTGAAAGCTTTTATAGATATGTGAAGAGAAAAAGATTGGTGAAGTCAAGCGTAGGTCCCTTGCAGTCAGAATCAGGGGAATTTATAATGGGGAAAAAAGAAATGGCAGACCAATTAAATACATATTTTGGTTCTGTCTTCACAAAGGACGACACAAATAACCTCCCAGAGATGTCGGGGAACATAGGGTCTGATGAAAGAAAGGAACTGAAAGAAATCAGTATTTGTAGGGAAATGGTGTTAGGGAAATTGATGGGATTGAAGGCCGATAAATCCCCATGGCCTGATAATGTACATCCTAGGGTACTTAAGGAAGTGGCCCTAGAAATAGTAGATACATTGCTGATCATCTTCCAACATTCAATGGAATCTGGTACAGTACCCATGGATTGGAGGGTAGCTAATGTTACCCCACTATTCAAAAAAGGTGGTCGAGAGAAAATGGGGAATTACAGACCGGTAAGCCTGACATCGGTAGTGGGGAAAATGTTAGAGTCCATTATAAAAGATGTAATAGCAGAGCACTTGGAAAACAATGACAGGATCGGACAAAGTCAACATGGATTTACAAAAGGTAAATCATGCTTGACTAATCTACTGGAATTTTTTGAGGATGTAACTGGTAGAATAGATAAGGGAGAATCAGTGGATGTGGTGTATTTGGACTTTCAGAATGCTTTCGATAAGGTCCCGCATAAGAGATTAGCATGCAAAGTTAAAGCACACGGGATTGGGGGTAAGGTACTGTCTTGGATAGAGAACTGGTTGGCAGACAGGAAGCAAAGATCTGGAATAAACGAGTCTTTCTCCGAGTGGCAGGCAGTGACTAGTGGTGTACCGCAGGGATCGGTGCTAGGACCCCAGCTATTCACAATATATATAAATGATCTAGACGAGGGAACTAGATGTAATATCTCCAAGTTTGCAGACGACACAAAGCTGAGTGGGCATGTGTGCTGTGAGGAGGATGCCGAGAAACTCCAGTATGATTTGGACAGGTTGGGTGATTGGGCAGATGCATGGCAAATGCAGTATAATGTTGATCAATGTGAGGTTATCCACTTCGGTGGCAAAAACAAGAAGGCAGATTATTATCTGAATGGCAATAGATTGGGATAAGGGGAAGTGCAACGAGACCTGGGTGTCCTTGTGCAGCAGTCGCTGAAGGTAAGCATGCAGGCGCAGCAGGCGGTTAAGAAAGCAAATGGTATGTTGGCCTTCATAGCGAGAGGATTCGAATACAGGAGCAAGGATGTCTTGCTGCAGCTGTACAGGGCCTTGGTGAGACCACACCTTGAGTATTTTGTGCAGTTTTGGTCACCTTATCTGAGGAAGGATGTTCTTGCCATGGAGGGAGTGCAGCGAAGATTCATCAGACTGATACCTGGGATGGCAGGAATGACGTATGAGAAGAGATTGGGTCGATTAGGCTTATATTCGCTAGAGTTTAGAAGAATGAGAGGGGATCTCATTAAAACTTATAAAATTCTAACAGGACTAGACAGACTAGATGCAGGAAGGATTTTCCCGATGGCGGGGGAGTCCAGAACCAGGGGTCACAGCCTAAGGATAAGGGGTAAGCCATTTAGGACTGAGATGAGGAGGAATTTCTTCACCCAGAGAGTGGTGAACCTGTGGAATTCTCTACCACACAAGGCAGTTGAGGCCAATTCATTAAATATATTCAAGAAGGAGTTAGATATATTTCTTAAGGCTAAAGGGATCAAGGGATATGGGGAGAAAGCAGGGACAGGGTACTGAATTTGGATGATCAGCCATGATCTCATTAAATGGCGGAACAGGCTTGAGGGGCCGAATGGCCAACTCCTGCTCCTATCTTCTATGTTTCTATGAGAGGCAGATCGCCGGTTCCAGGAGGATGAAGCTGGGCCGCCTCCTCACCAGGGAGAACTCCCCTACTCTTCTTCAAAATAGTGCTGAGGTATTGTTTTACATCCACCTGAGAGAGCAGACGGGGCCTCAGTTTGATATCTCATCCGAAAGACAGCACCTCTGACAGTGCGGCACTCCCTCAGCACTGCACTGGAGTGTCAGCCTACATTTTTGTGCTCAAGTCTCTGGAGTGGGACTATGAACCCATAACCTTCTGACTCAGAAGGCGAGGGTGCTACCCGCTGAGCCATGGCTGACACACAGCGGTTTATAGGGAGAACGATGGAGGATAGAGGTGATGTGAAGGGATAGCAGGGGCTGGGGAGAGCTAGGGACGTTCGGCATAGTCTTTGCAAACATCTGAATCCATCACCATTTCTTTTTCTGAAGTGCTAGATTCAATGTGAAACTCCAATCTGTGCCCTATCTTGGAAAGATATTTCTGGTCATTGGAATCTCCCACAGGGTGATGGTGACCATTATTCAATTGTGAGCCTTCACAGTGAGTGTCAGCAGCTGGTGGACAGCACAGGGCATCACAGCCCAGCCTGTTCCTGTCCTCATCAAACACCCACACACAGCACACGTTACTGTGTAATGTTCAGGAGCAAGAGCCCTGGTCAACTTTACCTCCCTAGCCCGGAAAAACTGAGACCATTGAGTTAGATCGATTCTACAGCACAGAAACAGGCCATTCGGCCCAAATGGTCTATTCCGGCATTTCGGCTCCACACTTAATGCTGGACTAAGCCTCATACAGAGCGGGGGTTTGAACTTTCTGGGTCTTGTATCGCTCAGGGATTCTCTGGATAAACCCACAGAGCCATCGCCAGAACTAAGTACAATTGACTTTAACATCCTATTAGTTCGCTACAGTGACTTTTTTTTTGGAACAACGAGCGCCGTTGACCTCACCGAGCTTGAAAGCAGTTACTAAACCGCGCAACGTGAGTGAGCGAAGTTAGCTGCACAGTTCAGATGGCACGGTTACAGAAATACCTGCACTAATGACTCTACCTCCTGACTGAAAGGTGTAACTTGAATGGGCTGAGTGGTGCATTGTGTATAAACCTGCAATTTGCCTGAACTGAACAGTACCAAGCACAGTATGAGCTCAGACTTGTCCGCATTAGGTGCCAAGCTGCAGTGAGCGGTCTGGCATATAGGCAATGTGCTGCACTGACTACTCGAAAAGAACTGTGAGGTTCACACATGTTTAGAAGCAGCCCCTGATAATTCACCATGAGGGGGTTACGAAACGGGTTGCTACGTGTAGTGACAAAGCAAATGTTGTTCGGGAAGGTTTCTTTCAGTGGGTGTTTCTAGGGAAATTACTAACACATAGAATCATAGAATAGGACAGCACAGAAGGAGGCCATTCAGCCCATCGAGTCTGCGCCAGCTCTTTCGAAGAGCAATCCAGTTAGTCCCACTCCCCCGCTCTTTCCCCATTGTAACGATCAATAACATGTCATTCTATAGTGGACACTAGGTGGAGCCGTAGAGCTGTATGTATAAGACTACACTACCCAGCTGTATATTTATTAATTAAGACTACATTACCCATGAGGCACTAGGCTACCCACAAGGCAGCAGTCAAGATGGAAGCCTCTACAGATACAGTACCCAGTCCACATGTGCTCAATAAAGTAACTAGCAAAAGCTAGCTGTGTTCATAATAAGAATGTCTATTTATTAATGAACATAAGACCCATATCTTTGCAATTTTTCTCCTTCAAGTTTTTATCCAATTTCTTTTTGAAGGCTAGTATTGAATCTGTATCTACCGCCCTATCAGGCAGCGCATTCCAAATCCTAACCACTCGCTGTGTAAAAAAGTTTTTCCTAACGTCGCCTCTGGTCCTTTTGCCAATCACCTTAAATCTGGGCCCTCTCGTTATCGACCCTCAGCCATTGGAAACAGTTTCTCTTTATTTACTCTGTCTAAACCCTTCATGATTTTAAACACCTCTATCAAATCTCCTCTTAGCCTTCTCTGCTCTAAGGAGGACAACCCCAGCTTCTCCAGTCTATCCACATAACTCTATTCCCTCATCCCTAGAACCATTCTAGTAAATCTCTTCTGTACCTTTGTGAAGGAATAAGCCATATTTCAGAAAGAAACACCATAATATGAACAGAATGCTGATATTTATTAATACACGAGAAACTGGGTTTAAAAATCTAAAGCCTTGGAAACACAGGCTGCAAACAGAAAACAGGCTTCTGAGATAAAGATCAGGGCCTAGAAATTCAGTGCCCTTAGCGCCGATTTTGCGGCGCTAGAGGGCCTAGTGCTGCAATTGGCGCCGGCGCCGAAATTGCCTGGGGCCCTTCCGCCGCGGTAGACCGGTAGCGCTGCGCCGGCACCGATGACGTCATCGGTGTGCGCAGCGTGCCGGTTGCCATGCCGACGGGCCCCAGCGCCGAAATTCAGTTGCGGCCGCCTCGCCCGTGGCAGCCGCAACTAAGACTCTGGCAACAGAGTCTTACATGACTTTGCGCCGGCGCATTAAAGGCCCCGCGGCGGCCGGCTGCTTTCCCGCCGGCCGCCTGGCCGCAGCTCCCTCCCCGGACTTCCCCCCCCCCCCCCGGAACAGAAGCAAGCCCGGCACTTGTCCGAGGTGCCGGGCTCATTTTTAAAAAGATTTTCGCGGGCCGCGGCCGGGTGCAGGCAGCTCCTCCTTAAGGGAAGGAGGAGGCCTGCACTTCCCGAACCTGCCGCACCGCAGCGGGCGCCGCAGCGCCGGAATAGCGCCGAAATTCAGCGCGTTGCGCCAGTTTTCAGGCGCAAACAGCTCTCAGCAGCGCCGGCAGCCGTTTGGGCGCAGAACTATTGAATTTTGGGCCCGACCAGCGCGACTTAGCTCCGGCACTAACTTCCGGCGCTAAAGCCCTGGCTGCGCCAAAACTCAATTTCTAGGCCCAGTTGTTTAACAAAGTTGTAAAAATACAAACTTTGAAATGGGAATTAGCTAAATATACTAAAACAATGACCCTATTGAAATGGCAGTTTGGCGCTTCCGAAAGGTCTGGAGTTTGCAACGAACACAATGAAAAGACCCAGTTTAAAGTGTTATAAACTAACACGTGAAACAGAAACAGAAATATTAAAAAAACATTTGCCTTTGAAAAGATGACATCAAGTAAAAGAAACACCTGCTGGTCAAATAGTTTTTATGTTAAACTTGGAAGACAGGAAACACGATTAAATATGCAACAAATTGAGATAGCTAGAAAACAAGTAAACACTCAGTCAAAGTGTCTTTAATTTATACATATGAAAATATGATACCAACAAGAACACTTTGAAGATATGACTTCAATAGATACACCAAGCAATTACATTGTGTTTGTATTGAACTTGGAGCAGTTAGGAGACTCAACGTCTGCTAAAACCAGTTAAGCCATTATTAAGAATTGAATGAAAGAATTTTGTAAAAATGGCATCAAACAGAAACTATTGTCATATTGTTTTTATGATAGTTTTTGGAACACCTAAAAGACATAATTATGCATGTAGCAGTTGAATTGACAGTAAGAATAGAAACCATTCAACAGAGAGAATGAATAAGACAATTAGCTTACATCAGCAGAGAACTTCAAAGAATAAACCATTGCATAAAAGGGTGTAAACGATAGACCTTTTCAAACAGAAAGTCAGAAGTCGCTGAACGGGCCAAGCGTTTCTCAACTTTACAGGCACCATCTATAAGTTTTTAACTTTGAGTCTCGGGTATTAAGATATTTGATTTTGGTGGATGTCCTGGATTTAGAGATAAGTAAGAAATGTAGAAATGTAACGAAGTAAAGATTTGAGAATAAGGATCTCTGAGAAATAAGAAATGTAAGCTATTTGTATTTTGAATTGTTAATGTTGCGACTGACTCAACAGCTGTTAAATGAATGTCGGCTCTTAAATAAAACTATATGGCCTAGAAATTCACTGGTGCCCCATTTGGGGCACCAGCCTCGCCAGGGTGCCAGAAGTAGTGCCCCGGAAGAAGTCACGGCCGCCCGCCGCAAATTCAGTTTGCGCACCCCAGAGGGAAGCGCGGCGCTACTCGAGGCGCCCCGCATCCCTCTTGGGGCGCTGCAACTGAAGTTCACAGCACAACGTGCTGCAGCGCCACACACTGCGGCATGGCGCGCTGCGGTACTGCAGGCCTTCCTCCCCTTCTTAAAGGGGAGGGGCCTGCTGCAGCACGATCGGAGATCGCGAGTGCCGGCAAAAGAGCACGGCACCGAGGAGAAGTGCTGGGCTCTTGGGACACAGCTGGCACTCCATGGGGGGTGCTCAGGAGGCCAGGGACGGTGGCGTGGAGAGGTGCTGGCAGGCGGCCAGCAAATAAAATGGCCGCCCCGCACCTCAGCGCCTCTACCACCGCAGGTAGGCCTCCCTGAACCGGTCACAAATTGCGACTGGCGTTAAAGCAGGGGCCGCTACCAAATTTCGCGAACGGGGCGGTAGCGGGGCGCTGCACACACTGATGACATCATCGGTAGCGGCGCAGTGCTAACGGCTAGCGCCGCCATTAGCGTCCCGCTAAATTTAGCGGGAGGCGTGGCCAGTGGCGTAAAACTCACTAAGTGCCCTCTTTGGGTGCTAACGGGTGGCGCAGCACACTGAATTTCTAGGCCTATATTTTTAGAATTGTCTCAAAGAGTATTTCTGTATAAACTTGCGAACCCAATTTCTGTACTGTGGCGACACACCACCACTGGACATAATCCGCTCACGGCGGCACAGACAGTTTAAGCAGATGCCCCCAGCCGGGGGCCCTTTCCTCCAGCAACTTGTTTTCCGCAGGGACAGGCTGCCGGGAGCACTTCCTGTCTGGGGAGCATTTAAGTGGATGTACGGGCTTTTCCAGTTTCTCTTTGCCATGAGGTAGAATAAAAGCAGTTGTGTTTTACTAGCTCTGGTCTCGACTCCCACGTTTGCCGCGGTATCCCAACACTGGTGACCCCGACGCTCAGGACGAATCCTAAGCTAGCATGGTGGATACAAACGCAGCCACGGTTAAACTACCGGACTTTTGGGAGAACCTGGCCGAAGCCTGGTTTGTTCAAGCTGAGTCCAGATTCCGGCTGAAACACATTACAGTCGACGCCACAAAGTACGACTACCTCGTCTCCTCTCTCACCTACGCCACAGTCCCCAAGGTTTGGGCAGCGCTGCAGGATCCACCACCGGAAGGCAAGTACGAACATCTGAAGGCTGCGTTCCTTAAAAAATTTCAAACGCCCTCTTACCAGCGCAACTGCCAACTCCTTGACCTCCCCGGCCTTGGTGATGCTTCACCCTCGGATCTGCTTTCCCACATGCTGTCCCTCTCGGATGACAAAAACACCGGCGCCCTCTTTCGCACGCTTTTCATTCGGCAGCTCCCCGCCAGCATCCGCCCGCTCATTGTGGAGTCTGGCTCCACGGACATGAATGACATAGCCGAAAAGGCAGACCGGCTGCTCTCTGCACAGTCCGCTCGCGACGTCGTGCCCGACCTCACGGCAACGACCACGCGGTCTTCCCGGCCCACTAGGCCCGACCGCCCTACCACTCCGGGTCATTGCTACTACCACACCCGTTTTGGCACTAGGGCCCAACGCTGCACGCCACCGTGTACTTTCAAAACCCCCCCCCGCACCGGCCCCCGCGATGGCCGTGGGGCAAAAGGGGCCTCTACTGTACGTCACTGACGACAGAATCAACCGTCGATTTCTGTGCGACACAGGGGCCCAGCACAGCATCACCCCCGCCTCCGCCCTCGAAATCCAACGCGGCACACGGGGTATCACGCTGGCCGCAGCCAATGGCTCTGACATCCGCACATATGGCACCCGTATGGTCACGCTTGACCTCGCGGGCCGCCGCTACCGCTGGGAGTTCCTCACAGCCAAGGTCCTCTGCCCACTCATCGGCGCCGACTTCCTACGCGCCCACGGCCTCCTTGTCGACATTCCGAGGCACCGCCTCGTCGACATCAACACTATGGCCCCCATCCCTGGCGCATTCACCCCGGCCCGTTCGGCCGGCCTGATGACCTACTGCCTCGCCAGAGCCACGGACGACTACTCGGCACTCCTAGCCGAGTTTCCCGCCCTCACTAACCCGACCTTTTCGGCCAAAGCCGCCAAACACGGTGTGGAGCACTATATCCCCACCACCGGCCCCCCAGTTTTTGCCCACGCCCGCAGACTCAACCCGGCCAAGCTGGAAATCGCGCGGGCCGAGTTCACCACCATGGAACAACTCGGCATCATCCGCCGCTCCAGCAGCCCTTGGGCCTCGCCCCTCCACATCGCCCCCAAGCCCGGCGGAGGCTGGCGCCCTTGCGGGGACTACCGCCGCCTCAACGACGCCACCACCCCCGACCGATACCCGGTGCCACACATCCAGGACTTCTCGGCCCGACTGGCCGGACGAACCGTCTTTTTCAAGGTCGACCTGGTGCGCGGTTACCACCAAGTCCCCGTACACCCCGCGGACATCCCCAAAACGGCCGTCATCACCCCATTCGGCCTGTTCGAGTTCCTGAGGATGCCCTTCGGCCTCAAGAATGCAGCCCAGGCTTTCCAGCGCCTTATGGACTCAGTCCTCCGGGACCTGAACTTCCTATTCGTCTATCTAGACGACATTCTCGTGGCCAGCTCCTCCAAACAGGAACACCTCGAACACCTTCGCATCCTGTTCGGGCGCCTAGCCCAACACGGGCTCATCCTCAGCCCGGCGAAGTGCCAATTCGGCCTAACCGAGATCGATTTTCTCGGTCACCACATCACACCTGCTGGGGCCGTCCCCCTGCCCAACAAGGTGCAGGCCGTCCAGCAATTCCCCCGCCCCACAACCATCAAGGGCCTCCAGGAGTTCCTCGGGATGGTGAACTTCTACAACAGGTTCATCCCCAGAGCTGCAGCCCTCATGAAGCCCCTATATGACTCCCTCCGAGGTAAATCCGGCAAGATGGACGTAGCCTGGACCACTGACACGTCAGCCGCCTTCGACGCCACCAAAAATGCGCTCGCCGACGCCACCCTGCTCGCGCACCCGAGGGCCGATGCCCGGGTCGCGTTCACCACCAACGCCTCCGACCACGCGGCCGGCGCCGTGTTCGAGCAGTGGGTCAATGGCGCGTGGCAGCCACTTGCCTTCTACAGCCGCCAACGGCGCCCCCCGGAGGTCAAATACTCCACTTTCGACCGCGAGCTTCTCGCGCTCCACCTGTCGGTCCACCATTTCAGGTTCCTCCTGGAAGGCCGCCCCTTCACCGCGTACGTGGACCACAAGCCGCTCACATACGCGATGGCCAAGCACACCGAACCCTGGTCCGCTAGGCAGCAACGCCAGCTCGCGGCCGTGTCCGAGTTTACTACGGACATCCAGCACGTCTCCGGTAGAGACAACGTTGTTGCCGACTGCCTTTCCCGTCCCACCATCTGCGTGAATCACCTCGCAGTCGACTACGCGCAACTAGCAGCGGCCCAGCTCACGGACCCAGACCTCCTCTCGGCGGCTACCAGCCTGCCAGGGCTACGCCTAACCAAGGTCGCGCACGGGCCCGAAGCCATGGCAGTTACTTGCGACGTCTCACTCGGCCAACCCAGGCCGGTCGTCCCTGCAACCTGGCGCCGCCGCATCTTCGACGCGCTCCACGGACTCTCCCACCCGGGTTCCCGCGCATCCATCAAACTCCTCTCCCAGTGCTTCGTCTGGCGCGGCCTCAGCAAAGATGTTCGGACTTGGGCCACCTCCTGCCTTGTCTGCCAATGGGCTAAGGTACAGCTGCACAGAAAAGCACCCCTGGGAGACTTCGAGGTACCCAGCCGCCGCTTCGACCACGTACACGTCGACATCGTCGGTCCTCTGCCGCCATCGCAAGGCCAAACTTATCTCCTCACAATGGTCGACCGCTACACACGCTGGCCTGAGGCAGTGCCGCTGACCTCCACCACCACAGCCGACATCGCCAGGGCGTTCGTTAACACCTGGGTTGCGAGGTTCGGCATACCAGCCGACATAACCTCCGACAGAGGCGCCCAGTTCACCTCCGAACTCTGGACAGCCACAGCATGCAACCTCGGGGTGACGCTCCACCAAACCACGGCGTACCACCCGCAGGCCAACGGGCTTTGTGAACGCTTCCACAGGTTACTCAAGGCCTCACTCCGCGCCGGCCTGCAGGACAGTACCTGGACTGACCGCCTACCGTGGGTGCTACTAGGCCTACGCACCGCGGTCAAGGAAGACCTCCAGTCCTCGGCAGCGGAGTTAGTCTACGGACAACCACTGCGCGTCCCAGGCGAGTTCCTTCCGGAGGCTACCACACCTTGGCCGGCCGAACAGCAGCGGCTCAACTCTTTCTCTTCCGCTCAGCAGTTCGCCCCACTTCCGGTCAACCGACACGGCGAATTCGCACCTCACGTCCCGCCAAATTTACAGCAGGCGCGCTTCGTCTTCGTGCGACACGACACGCACTGCGGGCCCCTGCGACCCCCGTACGACGGACCGTATGAGGTACTACAAACCGGGGACAAGGTCTTCAAGCTGCGACTCGGCGACAGGGTCGACACAGTCTCCATCGACCAGCTCAAACCAGCACACACAGAACCAGGGGAACAGGTCCCCGTGGCCCGGCCTCCAACTAGAGGCCGTCCCGCCAGCAAGCCAGCACAGCCGGCGGCGAACCGCCCGGCCCCACCAAATAGACCGGCGACCACTCAGAGCCGCTGCGGCAGAACCATCAGACCACCGTCACGACTCGTCCACTCCTCCTAAACGGATTCTGGGGGGAGCTCTGTGGCGACACGCCACCACTGGGCATAATCCGCTCACGGCGGCACAGACAGTTTAAGCAGACGCCCCCAGCCGGGGGCCCTTTCCTCCAGCAACTTGTTTCCCGCAGGGACAGGCTGCCGGGAGCACTTCCTGTCTGGGGAGTATTTAAGTGGATGCGCGGGCTTTTCCAGTTTCTCTTTGCCATGAGGTAGAATAAAAGCAGTTGTGTTTTACTAGCTCTGGTCTCGACTCCCACGTTTGCCGCGGTATCCCAACAGTACACTCTTTTGTAAGGAGTTGCAGAATTCTGGGGGGTATTCCGGACCCTCATAATATCCGGAAGGTTACAGTCTAGTTAAACTTATTAAAAGTGCTATCTGGAGGATGGTAACATCTTCAGTCATTCCTTTCCTTTAGGGAGAGATAGCCTGAACCTTTAGACCCATTTAAGCATCTTATAGAATTCGGCTATCTCTAACTTAAGTTGAAGGTGAATGTCTGGGGAATACGCCTGATCTGGGGTAGCCCGAACAGGGCTAGGACTAGTAATTATCCCTTCACCCTCTCCAAAGACTTCACATCCTTCCTGAAGTGTGGTGCTCAGAATTGGACATGTTTTAGAAATCGCTGCAAATTCTGAACAGAGGATGGGGGGGGTGGGGTGGGTGGGGGGGGTTTAAACTAACTTGGCAGGGGGATGGGATACGGAGTGGAGCTATGGTAGGGGGTGATGCACAGCCAAATATAGAGGAAAAAACAAGTCAGCCTGGAAGGCAGAGCAAATATGTAACGGCGCAAGGGAGTATGGCAAGGCTGGATGGCATTTATTTTAATGCAAGTAAGGCAGATGAATTGAAGGTGTTGATGAACACATGGGAGTATGATATTGTTGCTATCCCAGAGACATGGCTGAAGGAGGGGCAGGACTGGCAGCTCAACAGTCTGGGGTATAGAATCTTCGGGCAAGACAGAGGGGGGGGGTGTAAAAGAGGAGGGGGTGTCGCAATATTAATCAAGGAGTCAATTACTACTGTAAGGAGGGATGATATCTTAACAGGCTCCTCTAATGAGGCCATATGGGTAGAACTTAAAAACAAAAAGGGGGCAAGCACTTTGCTGGGAGTGTACTATAGGCCCCCAAACAGTCAGGGGGAGATAGAGGAACAGATATGTAGGCAAATCTCAGAGAAGTGTAGAAATAATAGGGTAATAATAGTAGGGGATTTCAACTTCCTCAATATTAAATGGGATAGTCAGAGTGTGAAAGGCTTAGAGGGTGCGGAATTCTTAAAGTGCACCCAGGAGAGCTTTTTGGGCCAGTATGTAGAAAGTCCTACAAGAGAGGGGACGGTACTGGACCTAATTCCAGGGAATGTAGCCAGGCAAGTGGTAGAAGTGTCAGTAGGAGAGCATTTTGGTGACAGTGACCATAATTCGGTGAGATTTAAGGTAGTCATGGAAAAGGACAAAGATGGACCGGAAATAAAGCTTCTAAATTGGGGGGAGGCCGATTTTAATATGATAAGGCAGGATCTGGCCAAAGTGGATTGAGATCAGCTACTTGTAGGAAAATCCACATCAGAGCAGTAGGAGTCTTTCAGAAAGGAAATAGAGAGAGTACAACGCCAACATGTTCCCGTAAAGGTCAAGGGTGAGACCAACAAACCCAGGGAACCCTGGATGTCAAGGGATATACAAGAATGGATTAGGAAAAAAAGGGAGGCTTTTGGCAGATACAAAGGACTAAAAACAGTGGAAGCCCTAGAGGAGTATAGAAAGTGCAGGGGGTTACTTAAAAAAGAAATTAGGAGAGCGAAGAGGGGGTATGAAAAAACACTGGCGGGCAAAATAAAGGAAAATCCCAAGGTGTTTTATAAGTATATTAAGGGCAAGAGGATAATCAGGGAAAGAGTAGGGCCCATTAGGGACCAAAGTGGCAATCTGTGTGTAGAGCGTAGGTGAGGTTTTAAATGAATATTTTGCATCTGTGTTCACTATGGAGAAGGATGATGTAGGCATAGAAATCAGGCAGGGGGATTGTGATATACTTGAACAAATCAATATTGAGAGGGAGGAGGTACTAGCAGTTTTAGTGGGCTTAAAAGTGGATAAATCCCCAGGCCCTGACGAGATGTATCCCAGGCTGCTGTGTGAGGCAAGGGAAGAGATTGCAGGGGCTCTGACACAAATTTTCAGAACCTCTCTGGCCACAGGCCAGAGGACTGGAGAACAGCTAACATAGTACAGGTCCACAGTCCCTTATCCGAAACCGTTGGGTCCAGATGTATTTCGGAATTCGGAATTTTTCGGATTTCAGAACGGTATTACGGTAACACCCTAGCGGGGGTCTGGGCAGCACCCCGTAAGCAAACACATTAATATTTCTGCAGCGAACCTTATGAATATTCACACTGAGTGGGATAAATAAAGACTATAAATAGTATTACAGTTTATTTATGCAGTAATAATTTGGTAAATTAAATAGTGGGATAAATATAGACCATAAATACTCTAGTACAGTTTATTTGTAAGGAAAACATTCAGTAAAACTTCAAACATATACAGGTACAAACTAAGCTAAATACCTGTACATATACATGCAGTAAAGGTACATTACATCTGGCTTGAGGATCTTGGAGAAGAGGGTACATCAGTGTTGTCATCGTCGTCATCAGGTTGGAGTCGGACATCTGAAGATGGGCCAGGAACAGGATTCTCAAGCGATGAAGCAGCACTACGACAGACGGCCTTTTTAAAGACTTCTTCCAGTGTCATCTGTCTCATTAACATTGGTTTCTGTCTAAGCAGTCTCTCTTTAATTGAGTAAACTTCCATAATCTCTTGCTCACTGATAAATGCACGTTGTTCAAGGCCATCAATTAACTGATCACACATTTTCACCATATCGTCTATGGGGATTTTTTCACCTGTGTTCACAATGTCATCATCATCATCACTACTATCCTCATACTTGTCTTTATTTAACACCATTTCAGCAATTTCCCCATCACTCAACGAATGCACAACAGGTGCATCATTGTCAATGTTCAGCACTTCTTCGATGTCAGCTTCCTCTAACCTTCTGAATATTCACACTCACCTTCAATGTTCAGTTCTTCATGTTATATTCTAGCTTGTTTCATGACCATCAAACCAGTCAGTGGCACACGTTCACTTCTGTCATGAAAAGCACTTGCACATTCTTGCAGTGGTCTTGTTATTTATATGCTGGAACTGTTTGTTTTCAACTTCCCTCCGCACATTTGGTTTTAACAAGTCCAACCTGGACCGCAACCTCCTGTTATAGAACATCATGGCAGGACTTTGGTTTGTCACTGCATGAGTGGCGTTTCGATATGCCAGTAGGAATTTGTCCACCTTGTGTTGTAGTGGAATCTGATCTTCGCTCATGGCCTTTATTGCTTTTTTGAACGTTTGTACAAATCTCTCGGCCAACCCGTTTGTAGCCGGATGATATGGGGCAGAGGTATAATGTTTCACCCCATTCTTCTTCATGAATTTCTGGAATTCTTCTGACACGAACTGCGGTCCGTTGTCTGAACATATTTGTTCTGGCAATCCATTTCTTGCAAATATCGTTCTTAGCACCGCTATCGTCTTTTCCGAGATAGTGGTAGTCATCTTAATCACTTCTGGCCATTTAGAAAGTGCGTCCACCGCAATTAAAAACATGGAGTCCATGAATGGACCAGCAAAGTCAATATGTACACGTTGCCATGGGGTTGAAGGCCATTCCCATGGATGCAGCGGTGCAATCGGAGGTGCATTTTGAACTTTTTGGCACCCTGAGCAGCTTTTCGTCAGATCCTCTATCTGTTGGTCGATACCCGGCCACCACACATAAGCCCTAGCAAGGCTTTTCATCTTGACTCCCCCCAGATGACCTTCATGCAGTTCCTTTAGAACTCTCTCTCTTAACTTAGGAGGAATAATCACCCTTGTTCCATACATCAATGTTCCTTGACAGATGGACAGCTGTTCTCGTCTTGCTGAGAATGCCGGTAACAGTGGATCACCATGTGCTGGCCATCCCTTCACTGTCACTTCGTAGACCCGGGACAGTGTCGGGTCGTTCCTGGTTTCTCTTTCAATACCTGCATTGGTGACTGGTAAACATTCGATGATGGTCGAGTGAAATAACTCAACAGGGTCAACCGTCGGTGCCTCCTCCTCTGTAGGTAGTGGCAGGCGCGACAGCCCATCAGCATTACCATGCTGCTTTGTACCTTTGAATTCGATCTGATATTGATGTGCCCCTAGGAAAAGGGACCATCTCTGGAGTCTCTGTGCTGTCATCACCGAAACACCCTTCTTAGGGTTAAAAATGGATACCAAATGGTGGTCTGTCAGAAGCGTAAACTTTTGGCCCTGCAGGTAATGATTAAACTTCTTTACTCCCCACACAAGGCTGAGAGCCTCCCTATCTATCTGAGCATAGTTGCGCTCAGCGGAGGTCAATGATCTGGATGCGAACGCAACTGGCCTCTCCAGGCCATTTGGCAATTTGTGTGAGAGTACTGCCCCAATACCATATGGAGAAGCATCACAAGCCAAACGAATAGGCAGCGTTGGGTTGAAGTGAGCCAACACTTCCTCTGAGGTGATCCATGCCTTGCTTTTGTGAAAGGCCCTCTTACAGTCCTCGCTCCACTTCCATGGTACTCCCTTCTGCAAAAGAGCGTTCAGCGGGTGCAGCACCGTGGATAAATTTGGCAGAAACTTATGGTAATAGTTAATCAACCCTAGGAACGACCTCAACTGGGATACATTATCCGGAGCGGGAGCCTTCACAACAGCTTCGATCTTGTCAGGAGACTTATGAAGCCCCTCCTGGTCAATGACATGACCACAGTACGAGATCCGCTTCTGAAAGAACTCACATTTCTGGCGATTAACTCGAAGTCCATATTCTTTCAATCTGGTGAGCACCAGTTCCAAATTTGCAAGGTGTTCCTCGTCATCATCTCCTGTAATCAGAATATCGTCCAGGTAACATTGTGTGCCTGGAATTCCCTGTAATACCTGCTCCATGGCCCTCTGCCAAATTGCTGGAGCCAATGCCACTCCAAAAACCAGTCTATTATACCGGTACAAGCCTCTATGCGTGTTGATCGTGAGATACTGGCGTGACTCTTCCTCAACTTCCATCTGTAAGTACGCCTGCGCCAGGTCTATCTTGGTGAAGTGTTTCCCGCCAGACAACGAAGCGAAGATATCCTCAATCCGCGGAAGCGGATACTGCACCGTGTGAAGCACCGGATTAACAGTGATCTTGAAATCTCCACAGATGCGAACCTTCCCCGGTTCCCCCGGCTTGTTGCTCGATGAACGCTTCATGACGGGGACAATGGGCGTGGCCCACTCACTCCAGTCTACCTTAGACAGTACTCCTGAACGTTCTAGCCCTTCCAGCTCAGCTTCCACAGCAGGTCGTATCGCATAAGGTACCGGCCTGGCTTTGAAAAATTTCGGGTTTGCATGTTCTTCAACCTTGATGTTTGCCGTAATTCCTCTCAGTGTTCCCAGTCCCTGTTGGAACACCTCTTTAGCATCGTCCAATATTCTGGACAATCGTTTAGGTTTGACACCTTTTTTACCGGAATCTACCGTTAGTGCTTTTAAGGAATGCCAGTCCATATTTATTTTCCTAATCCACTCCCGTCCCAGTAGTGGTGGACCTCCCTCAGGTAGCACATATAAGTCCATTCCTCGGCTTTCTTTGCCCTTGTGGACCACATTTACCTCTATCTTCCCGATGGGGTATACTCTTTGCCCCGTGTATGTTTTCAATACAATCTCCGTATCCCGTAGGGGAATATGTGGGAATAACCTTTTGTAATCTTGCTTATTCATGACCGTCAATGCCGATCCAGTGTCCAATTCCATCTTCACTTGGACTCCTGCTATCTGAAGTGTGACCCAGATTGTTTGGAGGTCTGCTTCATTACCAACATTGTGTACTCTTAGACTACCCAGTTCATTACTGCTGGAGTCTGAATTTGACTTCTGTTCGTTCGAACTGTTCTCTGTCACCTTGTGTACCTTTCTGTACTTTTCCTGCGGTGACTTTTTGTTGCTGGTCTTCTTTCCTGACCGGCATACTTTAGCCATGTGACCAAGCCTGCCACATTTTCTGCATTCCTGATTTTTGAACCAGCACTGGTTCTGATCGTGCATTGTCTTTCCACAACGATAACATTTTACTGTACCCAAGACCATTTGATTGGTGCTGAGTTCCGGTGACCGTAGCTGCATTTCCGCAGTGCCTCTCGCTGCGGCTTCGTGCGATGCTGCAATAGTGACAGCTTTATCAAGCGTAAGATCATTCTCCTCAAGCAGTCGCTTTTGTGTTCCTTCTTTTAACAATCCACACACAAATTTATCTCTCAGCGCATCTGCTAGTCCTGTTCCAAACTGACAGTACTTTGATAGCTTACGCCGTTCAATTAAAAATTCAGCGTTGCTTTCGTCTTTCAGCTGCGTTCTTCTGTAAAATTTAAATCGTTCCGCTATCATCAGCGGCGTGGGGTTTAAATGATTTTTCAGGACAGTAACAATATTCGCGAAAGTCTGATCCGCCGGCTTATCTGGTGACAGAAGGTGCTTCAATAGCCCGTATGTCTTCGCACCCATTGAGCTTAATAAGGTTAGTGCTTTCACATCATCTGGTACCTTATTTGCTTTACAATAAACTTCCATGCGTTCTACATACATGATCCAATCTTCGATATCGCTATGAAAGGTATTAATGTTCCCATGTTTAGGCATCCTTGCAAGTTTTTAAATTTTTCTTTTTCTCAAAATGGCGGCTTCCCGCGCTTGTCTTCTTCCCCCGCCTACTAAAATGGCGATTGCCGTGCTGCTGCCGTTCTCGCCTCCCCAGCGGTTCTCAATTCCCCGACGCTGCTTTTACTCCCCCGCGGTTCCCGTGGGCATTCACGCTTCCCCTGCTGTTGCGCCTCTCAGCCCCGCATGCAGCCCGGTCCTTTACACCGGCTGCGTTTGAGTTCTCCGCGGCTCTCGTGCCTTAAGCTGCCCCAGTCGCTGCGCCTCTCGGCCTCGATTGCAGCCCGGCCCTTTTCACCGGCCGTGGTCGAGTTCTCCGCCCTTTTCTCCTCCGCTTTCCCTCCCCCACTCCACAGTCAACGCGGCCGACTTTCTGCTCGTGTCGCTGATCGGCTTACCCACCACCGTGGTAGAAGGGATGATCACTGCCTGTCGCTGATGGAGGGCTTCGTGGTCAGAATTTTTCTTTTTAACCCGGGTTCTCGATGCCTCCCGTGCGATGGTGCTCAGCAGGATGATGAGGGCGGATGCCTCTTCTCGACGCCCGTTCTGAGGACGAAGCTGCCTTGGATGTAAAACTGCCGCAGGGTAAGATCGGACTCGTCGCCACTGTTAAGTCTGTGTGTCCCAGTTATGCTTATTATAAATCACTGGACACAGACCACAAGAATAACTTTAACAGGTCTTTACTATTCGGAGGTCAGGGCTGAACTGCCCAGCAAATCCCTACACAACACTTATATACCGGTGTGGTCACCACCGGTATTACAGTATACAGCAGCCAAGAGAAAGTAGTACATCTCTTAAGGTAGTTCTCTTAAGGTGGAACAGGTTACATACACCACAATCTTGGCTTGTATTTCCTCGAGTTTAGAAAATTAAAAGGTGAGCGAATCTAAGTGTTTAAAATATTGAAAGGATTCGACGGGGGAGATAGAGAGAAGTTATTTCCTCTGGTGGGTGAATGCGGAACAAGGGGACATAACCTTAAAATTAGAGCTAGGCTGTTCAGCAGAGAAATGAGCAGGCACTTTTTCACACAAAGGGTAGTGGAAATTTCAAACCCACTCCTCCAAAAGTCTGTGAATGTTGGATATATCGAAAACTTCAAGACTGAGATCAATAGAATTTTGTTTGGCAAGGGATATGAATCAAAAATGGGTAAATAAGATACAGATCAGCCATGATCTAATTGAATGGCAGGAGGGGCTGAATGGCCTCCTCCTGTGTTCTGCCGATCTTCCCCCGGAGGTACAGCAGCTGATCAGGCGAATCCACCAGGAAATTCCCGGCGACAGTAACTAGAGTGCTATCAAGCGGCATTTACTCACCGATAACCTGCTCACTGATGCCCAGTTTGGATTCTGCCAAGACCACTTGGCTCCCAACCTCATTACAACCTTGGTCCAAACATGGACAAAGGAGCTGAATTCCAGAGGTGAGGTAAGAGTGACTGCCCTTGACATCAAGGCAGCATTTGACCAAGTGTGGCATCAAGGAGCCCTAGTAAAACTGAAGTCAATGGGAATCAGGGGGGAAAACGCTCCACTGGCTGGAGTCATAGCTAGCACAAAGGAAGATGGTTGTGGTGGTTGAACGTCAATCATCACAGCTCCAGGACATCGCTGCAGGTTCCTCAGGGCAGTGTCCTAGGCCCAACCATCTTCAGCTGCTTCATCAATGACCTTCCCTCCAACATAAGGTCAGAAATGGGGATGTTCGCTGATGACTGCACAGTGTTCAGCGCCATTCAGAACTCCACAGATAATGAAGCCATCCATGCCCACATGTAACAAGACCTGGACTGTAGTGTATGTACCTTTAAGGGGAGAACTACTTTTTACAGCTCCTGTATACTGTAGTACCGGCAGTGACCACACCTGTATATAAACCCTGAGTAGGGATCTGTACAGTTAGTTTTTAGAGTAACCCTCATCCAGTAAACACCTGTTGATTGTTCCCTGCAGTCTCTTGTCTAATTATTGAAGGACACACAGCATCAAGATACACGGATCTAACATGGATGACGTTCAGGCTTGGGCTGATAAGTGGCAGGTAACATTCGCGCCACACAAGTGCCTGGCAATGACTATCTCCAACAAGCGAGAGTCTAACCACCTCCCCTTGTCATTCAACGGCATTACCATCGCCGAATCCCCCACCATCAACATCCTGGGGGTCACCACTGACCAGAAACTTAACTGGACCAGCCACATAAATACTGTGGCAACAAGAGCAGGTCAGAAGCTAGGTATTCTGCAGAGAGTGTCTCACCTCCTGACTTCCCAAAGCCTTTCTACCATCTACAAAGCACAAGTCAGGAGTGTGATGGAATACTCTCCACTTGCCTGGATGAGTGCAGCTCCAACAGCACTCAAGAAGCTCGACACCATCCAGGACAAAGCAGCCCGCTTGATTGGTGCCCCATCCACCACCTTAAACATTCACTCCCTCCACCACCAGTGCACCGTGGCTGCAGTGTGTAACATCTACAGGATGCACTGCAGCAACTCGCCAAGGCTTCTTCGGCAGCACCTTCCAAACCCGCGACCTCTACCACCTAGAAGGACAAGGGCAGCAGGTGCATGGGAACACCACCACCTCCAAGTTCCTCTCCAAGACACACACTGTCTTGACTTGGAAGTATATCGTCGATCGTTCATCGTCGCTGGGTCAAAATCCTGGAACTCCCTCCCTAACAACACTGTGGGAGTACCTTCATATTGGCAGTGGTTCAAGAAGGCGGTTTGCCACCATCTTCTCAAGGGCAATTAGAGACGGGCAATAAATGCTGGCCTTGCCAACGACGCCCACATCCCATAAACGAATTTTAAAAAACTAGAGGCGCTTGTTCATTGATGTTCTTCATCATCGGTTTATGCACAAAAAAATTGCTGATGGAACAGGGATAATTTTAGAAAATAAACCCACAGTACACACACACACACTGAGATCTGATGATTTCTGTTCCTCCCTGAGACATTCTGTTCCTTGAAGATCGCTATGCAAATGCAAGTTGGTGATGTGTATCTGAGCTGAAACGTACTTTCAGCAGCATGCCAGACTATCACTGAACTGTGCAAATGCCCATGGAATAGATGCTACTCCAAATAAGGATGATTGATTAACGGCCGTTTATTTATCAACTAATAATACGTCATAATAAAAGTCATCTGCATTGACCACTCCTATTAAATCCCGCTTTAAAGATCTGAGAAATGAAGTACGTCGATATCCAGGAGATCTTGCTGAAGTGAAGACTATATTAAAGTGGAAGAGGGATATTCTGGATCTTAAATAAACTCCATCAAAAAGTAGTCTGGCTATTTGTGTTAAATACAATTCTGGTATAATTTAATCTATACAAAGATGAGTGGTTAATCACTTTTGAGAAAGGGTTATGCAAAACACTTTGTCGAAGAATCAGATCTAAACTGAGTGATGCATTACACAGGGAGCTGTAATGTGTACAGACTGAGTGATACAACACACAGGGAGCTGTAATGTGTATGGACTGAGTGATGCTTTACACAGGGAACTGTAATGTGTATGGACTGAGTGATGCATTACACAGGGAACTGTAATGTGTACGGACTGAGATGCAATACACAGGGAACTGTAATGTGTACAGACTGAGTGATGCATTACGCAGTGAACTGTAATGTGTACAGACTGAGTGATGCATTACACAGGGAACTGTAATGTGTATAGACTGAGTGATGCATTACACAGGGAACTGTAATGTGTATAGACTGAGTGATGCTTTACACAGGGGAGTGTAACGTGTACAGACTGAGTGATGCATTACGCAGTGAACTGTAATGTGTACAGACTGAGTGATGCAATACACAGGGAACTGTAATGTGTATCGACTGAGTGATGCTTTACACAGGGAACTGTGATGTATACGGATTGAGTGATGCATTACACAGGGAACTGTAATGTGTATGGATTGAATGATGCAATACACAGGGAACTATAATGTGTACAGACTGAGTGATGCAATACACAGGGAACTGTAATGTGTATAGACTGAGTGATGCAATACACAGGGAACTGTAATGTGTATAGACTGAGTGATGCTTTACACAGGGAACTGTAATGTATACGGACTGAGTGATGCGTTACACAGGGAACTGTAATGTGTATGGATTGAGTGATGCAATACACAGGGAACTATAATGTGTATGGACTGAGTGATGCGTTACACAGGGAACTGTAATGTGTATGGATTGAGTGATGCAATACACAGGGAACTATAATGTGTATGGACTGAGTGATGCATTACACAGGGAACTGTAATGTGTACAGACTGAGTGTTATAAATCTCCATCATCAAGAAACTACTCATGAAATAACGCTGGACGGCCAGCTGATGGCGCAGCCCAAGGAGTATAAATACTCGGGCGTGGGCCCAGCTTTCCAGGGACATTTTGTAAGACAAGGAACTAGTGAAGTACAACTAGACCTCCATGTTCTGAAACAAGTTGATTAAAGCCTTGCTTTATACTCAAACCAAGTGCGTAGTGAGTTTTATTACGTCACTGAGTGATGCAATGGTAGCAGTGCAGCAAAAAATAAGGTCAAAGCAGGGAATAATGGTAAAAAATTTAAATTAATGGCTCCTTATCTGGATGCACGTAGCGTTCATAACAAGATAGATGAACTAGTGGCACAAATAGAGATAAAATGGTTCGATCTAATAGCCATTATAGAGGCATGGTTGCAAGGTGGCAAAGGTTGGGAGCTAAATGTTCCAGAGTACTTGACATTTTGAAAAGACAGGCAGAATGTAAAAGGAATGGGAGTAGCCCTGATAATAAAGGATGACATAAGGACAGTAGCGAGAAAGGATCTGGGCTCGGAAGATCAGGAAGTAGAATCAGTATGGGTGGAGATAAGGAATAACAAGGGACAGAACACACTGGTAGGAGTAGTATATAGGCCCCCTAACAGTACATAAGAACATAAGAACATAAGAAATAGGAGCAGGAGTAGGCCAATCGGCCCCTCGAGCCTGCTCCACCATTCAATAAGATCATGGCTGATCTGATCCTAACCTCAAATCTTCTATCACTCTCCATCCCACCCGAACCCATATGATCTCCCGGGAGAGGCGAAAAACCAGATATAAAACCCAATGGCCAATTTGGGAGAAAAAATCTGGGAAATTCCTCTCCGACCCATCTAGGCGATCAAAACTCGTCCAGGAGATCACTCTGTCCCTATATTTTCTACAGTACTTACCTTCTGTAAAGGCGATCTCCACCCCAGCCAGGAACAGGAATAAAACCATCTCCTGAAATCTAACACAGAATTAGAACACAAGAAGTAGGAGCAGAACAAGGCTACACGGCCCCTGGGCCCGCTCCACTACCCACAGGGCCATGACCATTCCGAACCTAGACTCATGTCCAATTTCCTGCCCGCTCCCCATAACCCTTAATTCCCTTTACTTCTAGGAAACTATCTATTTCTGTTTTAAATTTATTTAATGATGTAGCTTCCACAGCTTCCTGGGGCAGCAAATTCCACAAACCTACCACCCTCTGAGTGAAGAAGTTTCTCCTCATCTCAGTTTTGAAAGAGCAGCCACTTATTCTAAGATGATGTCCCCTAGTTCTAGTTTCACCCATCATTGGGAACATCCTCACCGCATCCACCCGATTAAGCCCCTTCACAATCTTATATGTTTCAATAAGATCGCCTCTCATTCTTCTGAACTCCAATGAGTAGAGTCCCAATCTACTCAACCTCTCCTCATATGACCACCCCCTCATCCCCGGGATTAACCGAGTGAACCTTCTTTGTACTGACTCGAGAGCAAGTATGTCTTTTCTTAAGTATGGACACCAAAACTGTATGCAGTATTCCAGATGCGGTCTCACCAATACCTTGTATAACTGCAGCAATACCTCCCTGTTTTTATATTCTATCTCCCTAGCAATAAAAGCCAACATTCCATTGGCCTTCTTGATCAATTGCTGCACCTGCATACTAACTTTTTGAGTTTCGTGCACCAGGACCCCCAGATCCCTTTGTACTACAGTACTTTTCAGTTTCTTGCCATTAAGATAATAACTTGCTCTATGATTTTTCCTGCCGAAGTGCATAACCTCACACTTTCCAGTATTGTATTCCATCTGCCAAATCTCTGCTCACTTACTTAGCTTGTCTATGTCACTTTGCGGGTTTTTTATGTCCTCCTCACTCACTACTTTCCCTCCCATCTTTGTATCATCTGCAAACTTTGAAATGTTACACTCGGTCCCCTCCTCCAAATCGTTAATATAGATTGTAAAGAGTTGGGGACCCAGCACTGACCCCTGCGGAACACCACTAGTTACTG
The DNA here is from genome assembly GCF_052327205.1 of Somniosus microcephalus. Classification (NCBI taxonomy): domain Eukaryota; kingdom Metazoa; phylum Chordata; class Chondrichthyes; order Squaliformes; family Somniosidae; genus Somniosus; species Somniosus microcephalus. The sequence goes on along the minus strand of NC_140999.1, from coordinate 186,690,291 downwards.
ATTGCCAGTCTGAGAATGAACCATTTATCCCAACTCTCTGCTTTCTGTTAGAGAGCCAATCCTCCACCCACGCCAGAATATTACCCCCAATCCCGTGATTTTTTATCTTGAGCAATAATCTTTTGTGTGGCACCTTGTCAAATGCCTTTTGGAAGTCTAAATACACTATGTCCACTGGTTCTCCTTTATCCACCCTGTATGTTACTTCCTCAAAGAACTCAAGCAAATTTGTCAAACATGACTTCCCCTTCATGAAACCATGCTGAGTTTGTCCTATTAAATTATGTTTATCCAAATGTCCCATTACTGTCTCCTTAATAATGGACTCTAACATTTTACCAACCACAGATGTTAGGCTAACAGGTCTATAGTTTCCAGCCTTCTGCCTACTACCCTTTTTAAATAAGGGTGTTACATTAGCAGTTTTCCAATCTGCCGGGACCTTTGCTGAGTCCAGGGAGTTTTGGAAAATTATTACCAATGCATCCACAATCCCTACCGCCACTTCCCTCAAGACCCTAGGATGTAAGCCATCCAGTCCAGGGGATTTATCCGGCTTGAGTCCCATTATTTTACCAAGTACCACTTCCTTAGTGATTTTAATCGTATTTAGCTCCTCTCCCCCTAGAGCCCCCTGTTTGTCTGTTGGGATATTCTTAGTGTCCTCTACCGTAAAGACTGATACAAAATATTTGTTCAGCGTTTTTGCCATCTCCATGTTTCCCACCATTAATTTCCCGGTCTCATCCTCTAAGGGACCAACATTTACTTTAGCCACCCTTTTTCTTTTTATATAACTATAGAAACTTTTGCTATCTGTTTTTATATTTTTTGCTAATTTACTTTCATAATCTATCTTCCCTTTCTTAATCAATCTTGTAGTTATTTTTTGCTGTCTTTTAAAGACTTCCCAATCTTCTATCCTCCCACTAGATTTGGCTACCTTATATGCCCTTGTTTTTAGTCGGATACTATCCTTAATTACTTTACTTAGCCACGGATGGCTATCTTTTCTTTTGCACCCTTTTTTCCTCAGTGGAATATATATTTTTTGGAAGTTGTAAAATAACTCCTTAAATGTACACCACTGATCATGTACCGTCTTACCCTTTAATCTATTTTCCCAGTCCACTCTAATCAATTCCGCTCTCATACCTTCATAGTCTCCTTTATTCAAGCTCAGCACGCTTGTTTGAGGTCCAACCTTCTCACCCTCTACTTGAATATGGAATTCAACCATGTTATGGTCACTCATTCCAAGGGGATCCTTTACTAGGACATTTTTAATTAATCCTGTCTCATTACACAGGACCAAATCGAAGGTTGCTTGCCCCCTGGTCGGTTCAGTTACATACTGCTCAAGAAACCCATCCCTAATACACTCAATGAACTCATCCTCAAGGCTGCTCTGCCCAATTTGATTTGTCCAGTTAATATGATAGTTAAAATCCCCCATAATTATAGCTGTTCCCTTATTACAAGCCTCAACTATTTCCTGATTAATACTCCGTCCAACAGAGTTGCAACTGTTCAGAGGCCTATAGACTACGCCCACTAGTGTTTTTTTCCCCTTATTATTCCTTATCTCCACCCAAACTGTTTCACTACCCTGCTCCTTTGACCCAATATCATTTCTCTGTATTATAGTGATTCCTTCCTTTATTAACATAGCCACCCCACCTCCCCTCCCTTCCTGCCTGTCCTTCCTGATTGTTAAATAACCTGGTATGTTTAATTCCCAGTCATGGTCACCCTGCAGCCATGTTTCTGTAATGGCCACAAGATCATACCCATATGTAGTTATTTGTGCTGTTAACTCATTCATTTTGTTACGAATGCTACGTGCATTCAGATAGAGAACTTTCAAATATGTTTTGTGACACTTAGTTCCTGTTTTTTCCCCTTTTACTACTTTACCTTTTACTCCATACCTTCTGTCCCTTCCTGACACGTTCTGTTTTTTAATTTCCCCACTGCTACCTAAGTCTATGACCTTCTCTGTTGTCATTTCTGTTATTTGCTCTCTAGAAACCTCCCCCCCACTAATTAGTTTAAAGCCTTCTCTACAGCCCCAGTTATATGATTTGCCAGGACTCTAGTCCCAGCACTGGCCAAGTGGAGTCCGTCCCAACAGAACAGCTCCCTCCTGTCCCAGTACTGGTGCCAGTGTCCCAAGAAGCAAAGCCCATTTCCCCCACACCAGTCTTTGAGCCACGCATTTAACTCTTTAATTTTATTTATCCTAGCCAAATTCGCTCGTGGCTCAGGTAATAATCCAGAGATTATTACCCTTGAGGTTCTGTTTTTTAATTTGACCCCTAGCTACTCATACTCCTTTAACAGAACCTTCTTCCTTGTCCTATCTACGTCGTTTGTACCAACATGGACCACGACAACTGGATCCTCCCCCTCCCACTCCAAGTTTCTTTCCAGCCCAGAAGAGATGTCCTTAACCATGGCACCGGGCAGGCAACACAGCCTTCGGGACTCCCGCTCTTGACTGCAGAGAACCCTATCTATCCCCCTAATGATACTATCCCCTACCACTACAACATTTCTTTTTACTCCCTCCACTTCAATGGCCCCCTATACCACGGTGCTGTGACCAGGTTGCTCATCCTCCCTGCAGTCCCAGCTCCCGCCCTCACAGGGAGTAAGAACCTCGATCCTGCTTGACAAGAGCAAGGGCTGCGGCTCCTTCAACACTACATCCTGGATCCCTGTACCTTCCTCACTCATAGTCACACCGTCCTGTCCCTGACCACGGACTACATCTGCAGTAATTAATTTCATAGGTGTGACCACCTCCTGAAACATAGAGTCCAGGAACTTCTCCCCCTCCCTGATGTGTCGCAGTGTCTGAAGCTCGGCCTCAAGCTCTTTAACATGGAGCTTGAGTTCCTCTAGCAGCAAACACTTATCACAAATGTAATCACCGTGAGCCTCAACGGGGTCCACCAGCTCCCAAATTTCGCAACAGTGACACATCACCTGTTCACCCATATCTGTGTAATTAGTTAAATTTCTTATTATTAGTTATGAAGACCCTCTGCCCCAATATAGATGATAATATTAAACCACTATTTAATAGGACTTACCAACTTAAAGGTATAGAAGAGAAGGAAGAGGACCTACCAACCAGCTGATCACCAACTTCCCTCGTGAATGCTGTCTGGGGGACCTGTCCAGTTGAATTGTCTCGCTGCTCCACGTCCTCAGTGTTGGATTAGCCTGAGAGAGGGAAGCAAAACAGAGCAAAAAACACCCCCTCACCTCCCACTTGCCCGAACTCTCACACTTACCAAACTCTACTTACACTCAATGCGACCGCACTCAGCGCTACCGCACTAAGCCCGCCCCTTTTTATACCCGGATTCTACTTCCGGTTTAAACTCCCCAACAGCTTAATTTACTCTAAAAAATTAAACACTTCAAATAATTCACTTTTTTACTCAGTAAAATTCAGTAAATGCACTTAAAAGACTTTTTCTGCCACTTACCAAAGTCTGCTTAAGCTCAATGCAACTTGCACTCAGTCTGCAGCACTAAGCCCACTCCTTTTTATACCCGGCTTCTACTTCTGGTTTAAACTCCCCAACAGCTTAATTTACTCTAAAAAATTTAACTTACTTCAAATAATTCACTTTTTTATTCAGTAAAATTCAGTAAATGCACTTAAAAGACTTTTTCTGCCACTTACCAAAGTCTGCTTAAGCTCAATGCAACTTGCACTATGCAGCTTTACAGTTGGACAGAATATTAATCAAGAAATAGTAGGAGCTTGCAACAAAGGTAATTCAATAATCTTTGGGAACTTTAATCTTAATATAGACTTGACAAATCCAATTGGCAAAGGTAGTCTGGAGGACAAGTTCATGGAATGCATTCGGGACAGTTTCCTAGAACAATACTTCATGGAACCAACCAGGGAACAGGCTATTTTAAATCTTGTATTGTGTAATGAGACAGGGTTAATTAGCAATCTCATAGTAAAGGATCCTCTGGGGCAGAGTGATCATAATATGATAGAATTTCACATTAATTTTGAGAGTGACTTGCCTAAGTCCGAAACTGGAGTCTTAAACTTAAATAAAGCCAATTACATAGGTATGAGGGATGAGTTGGCTAAGGCAGAATGGAAAATTAGATTAAAAGGTATGCCAGTAGATAAGCAGTGGCTAGCATTTAAAGAAATATTTCATAATTCTCAACAAAAATACATTCCATTGAGAAACAAAAACTCCACGGGAAAAGTGATCCAACCGTGGCTAACTAAAGAAGTTAAGGATAGCATTAGATTGAAAGAAGAAGCTTATAATGTTGCAAAGAATAATAGTAAGCCTGAGGATTGGGAGAGATTCAGAAGCCAGCAAAGGTTGACCAAAAAATTTGTAAAAAGTGAAAAAAGTAGAATATGAGAGAAAACTAGCAAGATATATAAAAGCAGATTGTAAGAGTTTCTACAAGTATGTAAAAAGGAAAAGAATAGCAAAAGTAAATGTTGGTCCCTTAGAGGCTGAGACAGGAGAAATTATTATGGAGAATAAGGAAATGGCAGCAATGTTAAACAAATATTTTGTATCTGTCTTCACAGTAGAAGACACAAAAAGCTTACCAAAAATGGTGGGGAACGAAGGGTCTAATGAGGGTGAGGAACTTAACGCAATTAATATAAGTATAGAAAAAGTACTAGAGAAACTAATGGGACTAAAAGCCGATAAATCCCCATGACCTGACGGTCTACATCCTAGGGTTCTAAAAGAGGTGGCTGAAGAAATAGTGGATGCATTGGTTTTGATCTTCGAAAATTCCCTAGATTCTGGAATGGTCCCAGCGGATTTGAAGGTTGCAAATGTAACACCGCTATTCAAGAAAGGAGGGAGAGAAAAAACAGGGAACTACAGGCCAGTTAGCCTGACATCAGTCGTCGGGGAAATGCTGGAATCCATTGTTAAGGAAGTGGTATCAAGTCACTTAGAAAATCATAACATGATGAGGCAGAGTCAACAGAGTTTATGAAAGGGAAATTGTGTTTGACAAATTTATTAGAGTTTTTTGAGGATGTAACTAGCAGGGTAGATAAACGGGAACCAGTGGCGGTAGTGACGTAAGAAAACTACTAGGCACTTGGTCTAAGCGTTAAACAAAGCTTTAATCAACTGTTTTACAACATGGAGGTCTAGTTGTGTCCTTCACTAGTTCCTGTTAAGAATGTCCTGCGCAAGCTGGGCCCGTGCTCGAGTATTTATACTCTCTCTGGACAGCGCCACCCATAGGCTGCTCAGTATTATTTCATAAGTCTTTCTTTCATGAATGACTGATTCATGTCATATAGTATATTTGGATTTCCAAAAGGCATTCAATAAGGTGCCACATAAATGGTTATTACACAAGATTAGGGCTCATGGGGTTGGGGGTAATATAGTAGTATGGATAGAGGATTGGTTAACGGACAGGAAACAGAGAGTAGGGATAAACTGATCTTTTTCAGGATGGCGGGCTGTAACTAGTGGGGTGCCGCAAGGATCAATGTTGGGCCTCAGTCTATATTAAAGACCTAGATGAAGGGACAGGGTGTAATCTATCCAAGTTTGCTGATGATACAAAGCTAGGTGGGACAGTAAGCTGTGAGGAGAACACAAAGAGTCTGTAAAGGGATATCGATAGACTGAGTGAGTGGGCAGTAAGGTGGCAGATGGAGTATAATGTAAGGAAATGTGAGGTTATTCACTTTGGTAGGAAGAATAGAAAAACAGAATATTTTTTAAATGGTGAGAAACTTTCAAATGTTGGTGTTCAGGGAGATTTGGGTGTCCTCGTGCAAGAAACACAGAAAGCTAGCGTGCAGGTACAGCAAGCAATAAGGAAGGCAATGGCATGTTGGCCTTTATTGCAAGGGGGTTGGAGTATAAGACTAAGGAAGTCTTGCTACAATTGTACAGGGCCTTGGTGAGACCACACCTGGAGTACTGTGCACAGTTTTGGTCTCCTTATCTAAGGAAGGATATACTTGCCTTGGAGGCGGTGCAACGAAGGTTCACTAGATTGATTCCTGGGATGAGAGGGCTGTCCTATGAGGAGAGATTGTGTAGAATGGGCCGATACTCTCTGGAGTTTAGAAGAATGAGAGGTGATCTCATTGAAACATACAAGATTCTGAAGGGGATTGACAGGGTAGATGCTGGGAGGTTGTTTCCCCTGGCTGGAGAGTCTAGAACTAGGGGGCATAGTCTCAGGATAAGAGGTCGGCCATTTAAGACTGAGATGAGGAAGAATTTCTTCACTCAGAGGGCTGTGAATCTTTGGAATTCTCTGCCCCAGAGGACTGTGAATGCTGAGTCTTTGAGTATATTCAAGGCTGAGATACATAGATTTTTGGACTCTAGGGGAATCAAGGGATATGGAGATCGGACAGGAAAGCGGAGTGAAGGTAGATGATCAGCCATGATCTTATTGATTGGCGGAGCAGGCTCGAGGGGCCGTATGGCCCACTCCTGCTCGTATTTCTTATGTTCTTATGATGCATTACACAAAGAACTGTAATGTGTACAAACCAAGCAGTGTTCTACACACAGTACAATAAAGTGTACAGACAGTGTAAAAGAAAATGGAACAGTGGATCAGTGCCCAGAATATTGTAAAATGCACAGAATGGCAAGTTGCATAAATATTTGTCATGAGCATAGATCACACAGGGTGCTGTAATGGACGTTGCATTGTAAGGGCAGTTGTAACGTTTATGGACTGCAGCATTGCCAGCACTCATGATCTTGATAATGATTTATTGATTTTGTATTACTGTTATATTATTGTGCGAGTGCGCACAATTCACTGGGATACACGAGAGAGTGAAAAGTGATCTTTCACTCCTATCCCCATGAGTTACTGTACGAAAACAATAATTAAAACAATAATCTGAAATCAAGAAATTGTGAATGCTGGCCATTCAGATTAAGCCGTGCATGACTAAAGGGTAGGGACTGAGCAGCACATAGGACAAAACAAAGGACATGCACTTAAAGCACCTTAGCACATGCTCAGAACATCCAAAGCTGCTTCACAACTTTTGCAGCCACTGTTACTTTGTAGGCAAACACGGCGGCCAATTTGCACACACCAAGCTCCCACAAAAAGTATTGAGGTAAATGGCCAGTTGCAGGGAACTCTCTTTTAACCGGCAGCTAGAATAACCGGAAATCTCTGTTAACCGGCAAAATTCAGGAGTAGGTTCAGGTAAGTTTTACTTCCTATTAGTGGCCGTTCCTGGATCTGTGGCTGTGTAACTGGGGTTCGTGCACCTGTTGCTAAGCAACAGGGATGCTTGGTCTGTGGCCAGAGTTCCTGCACATGTTGCTAAGCAACAGGGAAGCCTGGATTTGTTGCTGTGTACGGAGCTCTCGTACCTTTTAACTATATCTCTCTGTAATCCGGACTTTTTGATAAACCGGCACCACGCTGGTCCCGTTGGTGCCGGATAATAAAGAGTTTCCTGTAATCTGTTTAGTGCTGGCGAGGGCACCAAGACAACTCTCCTGCCCTTCTTTGAATAGTGCCATCCATGTGGACAGGCAGAGGGGGCCTTGTTTAACGTCTCATCCGATAGGCGCACCTCCGACAGTGCACCACTCCCTCAGCACTGCACTGGAGTGTCAGCCTGGATTGTGTCGAGGATGGCAACAACAGCAACAACTTGCATTTCTATAGCGCCTTTAGCGTAGAAATGACCCCTAACTTCACAGAGGCATAAGGAAAAGGAGGGGTGACCAACAGCTTGATGAAAGAGACGGATCTTAAGGAGGGTTTTAAAGGAGGAGAATCAGTGGGCTGTAGGAAGGGAATTCCAGAGTCTGCGACCTAGGTGGCTAAAGGCACAAGAGGTCCGTCAGAGGAATGAAGAGTGGGCAGGAGGAGCCGCAAGAATGGAGGAGCCTACAAAGATAGGGAGTGAGGCCATGGAGTGGTTTAAACATGCACGGACAAGTGTGATGGGCGAATGGGACTTGGTGCCTGATAAGACGCGGGCAGCAGAGTTTTGGATGAGCTGAAGGGTGGGAGGCCGGCCAGGGGAACATTGAAGTAATCGGGTCTGGAGCTCACAAAGGCACAAATGTGGGTTTTAGCAACAGATGGGCTGAGGTAGGGGCGGAGGCGGACAATGTTACGGAAATAGAAGTCTCTGTGATGGAGAGGATATGAGGTCAGAAGCCCAGCGTGTGGTCCAACAGGACACCAATATTGGTCAGAAATAATAAAGTAGACACGGGTAACGGGCTCACGTCCAGAACAGCAGTCAAATCAGCCATGAGTGGATACGAATGGAATTGCGATTACATAGGCACGGCAGAGCTTGGGTAAGATTGCCTGGGCCCTAAACTCTGGAATTCCCTCCCTAAACCTCGCTACCTCTCTCTCCTCCTTTAAGACGCTCCTTAAAACCTCCCTCTTTGACCAAGCTTTTGGTCACCTGCCCCAACATCCCTTTATGTGGTTCCTCTGTGTCAAATTTTGTCTTCTAACACTCGTGTGAAGCGCCTTGGGAGGTTTTACTACGTTAAAGGTGCTATATAAATGCAAGTTGTTGACATGTAGCTCTCTAAAACTGAGGGTCTTAGAGCAAGGCTTCAACCCACGAGCAAGAAGGCTTGCATATGTACAGGCTGGTCAGTGCATTACAAAAATGGCATCTTTTGAATGTTTCTACTAGTTAAAATCTCAATTATTGGCTACAAGCTCAAAACATCACTATTTCTGATTGGAATTTTTCTCTCAAAATTGAAGTTTAAGAAAATCCTAGGTCTTTAGCATAAGGAAACGTGTAATGAGAAAGAAAGAAATACATCTCCGCAGTTACTAGTACTGTATGAAAACAATCAAAACATTATGCTTGATAATGATAATTGGGGGAGTTGGGTGGAGTGGCTGGTTGTATCAGCATATTCCAGAGAGGTGTTGGGTAAACACCCAGTGAATGATTTGATAAATGAGCACCTCAAAGCACTGCAGAGGTACCACCAACGCTGCCTCCGCAAGATCCTGCCAATCCATTGGCAGGATAGGCACACCAACATCAGTGTTCTTGCTCAGGCCAACATCCCCAGCATCGAAGCTCTGATCACGCTCGATCAGCTCCGACGGATGGGTCACATTGTCCGCATGCCCGATACGAGACTCCCAAAACAAGCGCTCTACTCGGAGCTCCGGCACGGCAAGAGAGCCCCAGGTGGGCAGAGGAAACGCTTCAAGGGCACCCTCAAAGCCTCCTTGAAAAAGTGTAACATCCCCACCGACACCTGGGAATCCCTGGCCCAAGAGTGCACAAAGTGGAGGAGAAGCATCCGGGAAGGCGCCGAACACCTCGAGTCTCTTCGCCGGGAGCAAGCGGAAGCCAAGCGCAGGCAGCGTAAGGAGCGCACGTCAACTCAAGCACCCCACCCACCCGCCCCTTCAACCACCGTCTGCCCCACCTGTGACAGAGACTGTAGGTCCCACATTGGACTCATCAGTCACCTGAGAACTCATTTTTAATGTGGAAGCAAGTCATCCTCGGTTCCGAGGGACTGCCTAAGAAGAAGAAATGGGTATGAGATTTCAGGCGTGCCTCAGTGGTAATACTCTGGCCTCTGAGGTCAGAGGTTAGTGGGTACAAGTCCCACTCCAGTGACTTGAGCAGATAATCAACTCCCAGTGCTCCACTGTCCGAAGTGCCGTCTTTCGGATGAGACATTAAACCGAGGCCCCGTCTGCCCTCTCAGGGGGATCACAGAGAGAGACAGAGGCGCCACAGTGCAGATAGAGGCCATTTTGGCCCATCGAGCCTGCACCGACACATATCCCACCCGATCCCCGTAACCCCTACACCAACACATATCCCACCCTATCCCCGTAACCCCACGTATTTAATCCCCCTAACACTAAGGGTCAATTTATGATAGCCAATAAAAGATAACACGGCACTATTTGGAGACGAGCAGGGGAGCTCTTCCTGCTGTCCTGGCCAATATTTAGCTCTCAATCAACATCAGTAAAACAGATTATCCAGTCATTTAGCACATTGCTGTTAGTGGGAGCTTGCTGAGTGCAGATTGGCTGCCGCGTTTCCTACAATCGAATGATGACTGACATGAATCTGGTCATTCATGTGGAAATGACTTATGAAATAATAATAATAATTCAACTTTATTGTTATTGTACAATGCACAAGTACATGAACAATGAAATGTGATCTTGCAAGCTCCCATGAGTCCAGTACAAATAACATTAACATTAAACGTAAATAGCACCGTCCTGGGAGAAGCAAAGCCGCTGCGTCTGTGCGCGCCACCATTCCATTTCCACCATTCCTCCTGTCCGACAATCTTCAGCCCAACGCCCGGGCCTGCTCACCAGCCGCCCCTCCCAGGGCTCCTTCCGTGACCTTCTCACCAACTGCCCCTCCTTGGGGCTCCTTCCGTGACCTTCTGCACCTGGTCTTCCCTGATGGTCACCCCTCCAGGTACTAACCAGGCCTGGCTCTGCTTAGCTTCACAAGCCTTGCCAGTGACCCTGTCCCTAGTCCCAGGAACAGGGCTACTGGGCGGCCTGCTGGTGGCGCTGTCCAGGGAGAGTATAAATACTCGGGCATGGGCCCAGCTTGCTCAGGACATTCTTTAACAGGAACTAGTAAAGGACACAACTAGATCTCCATGTTGAAAAACAGTTGATTAAAGCTTTGTTTAATACTCAGACCAAGTGCCCAGTAGTTTTTTTTATGTCAATGACTACACTTCAAAAATGACTTCATTGGCTGTAAAGGGCTTTGGGACGCCCTGAGGTCATGATAGGTGCTATAGAAATGCAAGCATTTCTTTCCTCGGGACTGGGATCAGATGGACAGCGATGGTCCCTTCGGGCCCTGCACATTGTCCTATGATGTTTCTATTCATTTTCTACCCTACCCAATCAGTATTTTCCCAGAAGCAAAAGCAAAAATACTGTAGATGCTGGAAATCTGAAATGAAAACAAAGGAAATGCTGGAAACACTCAGCAGGTCAGGCAGCATCTGTGGAGAGAGAAACAGAGTTAATGTTTCAGAACATTCCCAGCCTGCCTGGTTCAGCGGTGACTTGCCTTGTTACCTTATCCATTCCTTTCCATGTAAAATAGCTTTTTGTTTATGTGAGTTCCCCACATCACCTTCACGCCATGCAGTTTATCTTACTGCCCTCCCTCTCTCTCTGTAACCACTTCTGTAGAATCATGGAATCGTAGAATGGTTACAGCACAGAAGGAGGCCATTCGGCCCGTCAAGCACGTGCCGGCTCTGCAGGAGCACTTCAGCTAGTCCCGCTCCACCCGCCCTTTCCCCGTAACCCTCCAAATGTTTTTCTTTCTGGTACTTATCCAACTCCCTTTTGAAAGTCGCGATTGAGCCCTACAACCCTCCAAGATCTCTGTGCTCCTCCAATTCGGACCTCTTGCACGCCCCTGATTATAATTGCTCCACCATTGGCGGCCGTGCCTTCTGTTGCCTCGACCCTAAGCTCTGGAATTCCCTCCCTAAACCTCTCCGCCTCTCTACCTCTCCTCTTTTAAGACACTCCTTAAAACCTACCTCTTTGAACCAAGCTTTTGGTCACCTGTCCTAATATCTCCTTATGTGGCTGGGTGGCAAATGTGGTCTGAAAACGCTCCTGTGAAGCGCCGTGCGACATTTTACCGTGCCGTGCACAAATTGGCTGCTGCGTTTCCTACATTACAATAGTGACTACGTTTCAAAAGTACTTCATTGGCTGTGAAGCGCTTTGAGACGTCCTGAGGTTGTGAAAGGCGCTGTATAAACACAAGTTGTTGTTGTAAAGGCAACATGTTTACGAAATGAGGCATCAGCTCGTCGGGATTAGTTTCTGCATTTACGAGAAAGTAGGATTATACATAAACAATGAGAGAGAGAGAGAGAAAAGCCAGCCGTGTTGCTGGAGAAAAACCTCCTTTATTTTTTTTTCCTACTTAACTGATTTGAAATACGGTAGCGCTTTTCAAAAAACACATCGATTCACATTAAGGTGTATTTTCTCTCCCCTCCCTCCCTCTCTCTCTCCTGCCCCAGTGCTGTATCTCCGGGCTTGGTTGATTGGTGGAGGGACGGATTGTAACCAGGCAAGGCAGCCAATGCGAGCGGGGGGCTGGGTGGGATTTGCGGGGTCTGAGGCGGAGGAGAGAGAAATAGATACACAGGAAAAGCTGCAACTGAGAGCGCAGCAGGAGCGCATGGGATCCCAGCCTCGGAGGGGAGCGCAGCTCCAGAAGGTCGCTCTGTGTTTGTGAACTAGGAGAAGGGGAGGGGGGCGTCTGCTGTCAGTGGTAGGACTTCCCATCAACCCGCCCCTTGTTTCTTCTGCTTCTGCACCCTTTTCCCCTGGAATTGCAACCCACTGCCCCTCTCTCGCAGCCTTTCTCCCCTTCTCCCCACCCACCACCATACAAAAAAACTTCAGCGATGGTTGCTGAAGAGTGCGCCGAGCCCAGTGATCCCGAGGCGGGCATGGCGGAGTCCCTGAACCCGAGGAGCGAGCCGGGCTGGTGCAAGACCCCCAGCGGTCACATCAAGAGGCCAATGAACGCCTTCATGGTGTGGTCGCAGATCGAGAGGAGGAAGATCATGGAGCAGTCGCCGGACATGCACAACGCGGAGATCTCCAAGCGCCTGGGCAAGCGCTGGAAAGCCCTGCAAGACACCGAGAAGATCCCCTTCATCAAAGAAGCCGAGAGGCTGAGGCTCAAACACATGGCCGATTACCCGGACTACAAGTACAGACCCAGGAAGAAAGGGAAAAGCGGAGCTATCGCCAAGATGTTAAGCAAGAAAGTGGCGTCGGTCAGGAAGCGCTTGAGCAGCAAAGCGCAGAGAAGTGGAAGCGGGTCAACCAAAGTCAAGCCAGGCTGGAAGTCAAAGAAAAGTGGCTCCAGGTTGGTGATGGCAGAAGATGTGGACGAGCTGGAGTCAGCTGGGGGCTTGATGGAGATCCAGGACAATCCCAGAAAGCTGCACCCGGCTTGGGAGAGGGCTGTGTTCTATGAAGATCCCAGCGATGGCCAAGAAGACGATTATGGGCTGGCTCCCGATCTCCCCTCCGCAGCAGACCCTCCGGATGCAGACCCGATCGAGGAGCTCCCACCAGCAGAGCTTGGTTCTGCCGAGGACGGGAGAAGCTCAAACCATCTGAGGGACCCGAGGTCCTTCTCGCCGACCTCCACCAGGTCGGTGTCTTCCTCGCTGGCCTCCTCGTCCTCTTCAGATGAGGAGTTGGAAGACGAGCTCCTGGACATCATCTCCAGTGCAAACTTTGAACACCTGGCGCTGGGCACCTTAGACTCCTTGTCCTTGGATAAGGACGTGGAAATATTGCACACGAACTCGGGATCGCATTTCGAATTCCCGGATTATTGCACTCCAGAAGTGAACGAGATGATTTCAGGAGACTGGCTGGTGTCCAGTGTCTCCGATCTAGTATTTACTTATTAAATATCGCTACAGGGATTTTTAAAATAATGGTTTCTTTTTATATATAATTTCCCCCCCCAAACAAAACACACACAGCAAAACCAAGATTTAAACCAGCAATTTCAATGTGGGTATGTATTTTTCTAGATTAAGTTTTAAATTGCAGTGTCGCTGGATTACAGTAGCACCCCTGAGGATTTTTTTAAATAAGAGAGATTTTTTTTTTTAATGTGAAATCATTTGATAATTCCACCACTGTCTCAAAGTCAGTTAAACAGACATCTTTTCTGTTGTACAGTATTTCCGATGTATCCTTCAGGCAATAACATTTAAGAGTCGGTGCCGTGATCAAGGTATTGAAAATGCACATTTAGCTGCCCCTTGTATAGTTGGGCAGTATTTTTTTTGTATAAAATATTATTGGATCTGAATATCGACCTGCAGTTACAAGGGTCAGTAAGAGGGGATGTTACAGCATTATCCAGGACCACGCATTTCGCGTGGGTTAACAGCAGGATTTTTTTTTTAATGAGTTTTCTCTGTGGATTTAAAAACATTTTTTAAAAACAAAAATCTGGAACACTCAGGACATTAATTGTACTTAGGGAACGAGAGATGGATCTCTCGCTGAGCAAGTTCAAACCGATGTCAGGGCAGCTTGAAAAGCACTGGCCTGCGCGTCTCCTTTGAACCTGACCGTCTCCTGGGAATCCGGGTTTGAGATAACATGCATGTCGTGTCTGGGGCTCGCTCACAGCTGCCTTGATAGTATTTGGGCGTGGAGAGACTTCCAATTTGCCATCTGTAGTGACATCTTGCCTGGGAATGGAGAGGTGCCGCTGGGTCCTAGTGAGCGTTCGCTTCGCTCCGATCAATAGGACAGGGAAATAAGATTTTTTTTTAAAGGAGGGGAAGGAAGGCTTTAATACACATCTTTTCATTGCAGTTCTTTCAACAACAGCAGTAAAAATACTAGAGCCTCTAACTTTTAGAAAGTGCATGCTTGTGCTCTCAAGTGTACTTAAGCCACCCACCAAACTAAGGTTGGGCACTTAGCATCTCTCAACCCAATATGGATCGTTTACAGTCCCTCGCATTCATTCCCGTGTCACCGTGCTGGGCCGCTCATATTTATAACCTGGATCAGGGGAGGGGGGAATTTTCAACTGTTTGTGGGGTGGGTGGGGGAGGGTGAAGGACCTGGAGTTGTCACACACAGAGTCACACAAGACGGCGTTGTACTTTGTGCACACTCTGTAGCAACCTAATCTGCTGGCGGTGAGGAACTCAACTTTTTAAAATCTAAAAAACGTCCAATCAAATTTGCGGTCCTGACTATTTGACTGGGTAAGCCAGATTCAGGCCTCCAATCAGGAGGCTAAATTTCCATGTGGACCTGACCAGGTCGCATTCGAGGTACATTGGCATAGGATTAAACCATTCTCAGTGTGGTGGGTGGGCCTTGACTGAATGTCTATAACCAGACTGGGGGCGGTGGGGGGGGGGGGGTACGCGGAAGAGGTCCTCAACTCGCGAAGAAAGGTTGGAACCCCCCCTGCCCTGGGCAATATCGTACCTGCATAACGCACACACCTTGCATTATTCTTTCCTAATTCTAACTTTTACTTTAAAAAAAAAGAATTAGTAAGTACAAAATAGTGACTGAGCATCGTGACATCACCACCTTGTGTTTATCATTCCATTTGGTTAGAGTGTTTGAGGACAAGAGGCAAGGTTACATGGGGGACGGTGTGTGTGTAGACTCTTGTTATCTTGGTGTTACCATTCTGACCGTATTATGCCATGATCTGTGCACCATGATGCATGCTTGGAGGGGGGCAAGAGGGGAGGAGTAAGTGGTTGTCAGAGGATTGAGAGGTAGGCTGGAAACGATTCTTTCATTGGCTGTTTTCAGACTGGTCACATGACACATTTAACCCTTTGAGAACTGCAGTGTCTGTGTCTGTCCCTTAGGTTAAAAAAAATATACTGTGAATATGAAATATGTTTTGATTCCTGTAATTCTGATATTAATGGAGTGTCTCAAAATGTTTTTTGACCAAGCTCCAGATACATATGCCATTCCCCTTACGTCCTGATCCCCTCCTACAACAATCACACAACTCAGGGAGTTTTATAGCTATGTTACGGCGAGGGCTCTGTGCTGAATAAGCAGAAATCTTCGATGCTGTAAACACTATTTATTTTGTGCTTCCTAGGAACAGGAGGAGGCCATGCTGCCATTCGAGCCCACTCCACCATTCAATTAGATCATGGCTGATCTGTACCTCAAACCCCATTTACCCGCCTTTGCTCCATATCACTTGATACCCTTACCCAATAAAAATCTATCCACCTCAGCCTTGCAAGCTCCAATTGTCTCCCAGCACCCACAGCCTTTTTGGGGCGAGGGTTCCAGATTTCCACGACCCTTTGTGTGAAGAAGTGCTTCCTGATTTCACTCCTGAACGGCCGGGCTCTAATTTTAAGATTATGCCCGCTTGTCCTTGATTACCCCATCAGAGGAAATAGTTTCTCTGTATCTACCCTATCGATACCTTTTAACATTTTAAACATCTCGATCAGATCACGGTGCTATTTACGTTAATGTTAATGTTATTTGTACTGGACTCATGGGAGCTTACAAGATCACATTTCGTTGTGCATGTACTTGTGCACTGTACAATGACAATAAAAGTTGAATTATTATTATCAATCTCCTAAACTCAAGGGAATACAAGCCAAGTTTATGCAACCTGTCCTAATATTTCAACCCTCTAAGCCACGGTATCAACAGTGCATGCTATTCTCCTGACATTTGGTGGAAAACCTGCTGGGACAAATGGTACAATTATGCATGAAAGCTAGAAATAGGTTAAGAGTCGACCTTGATTCCATGCACCAACCTCCTAAAGGAAAGCACATCTCCTAACAGCTGAATGAAACACTATGCATTTGGGGTTGGGAGCGACAACTTTTGAGGTGACTATCCTGAGAGCCAGTTTGAAAATTTTGAAAGAGAATTGTTTGTGCAGATGTGTTGTTACCGGGGGGATGTTCAGCAACCGAAAGGCTAACGTGCGTCGGCTGGATAGGATTGGGGAACTGAAACCGTCTCCTCTTGCCTCCACGGTGCATTGAGAGATAGTAAGGTCATTGTAGCCTGTGTAGATGGACAGAATATCAGTTAATGTTAGTGCATTATTGTAAATATTTGTCATAGATTTATTTTCAGAGATTTATAACTGTATATTTGGTTAAATTATTAAAATTCTGCCATTTTCTGTTATCTGTGTAAAGAATGTTTTAATTATGGAAATTAAGTAATTAATATTAAAATGATTATGTCACTTATCAGTGCGGCTTCCACCACTCGTCTGTGTCAGCACGGGGCTCGAAATAAGCACTAGCCCGTTAGATAGAAAGAAAGACTTGCATTTCTGTAGAGTCTTTCACAACAGGACGTTCCAAAGCGCTTTACAGCCAATGAAGTACTTTTAAAGTGTAGCCACTGCTGTAATGTAGGAAACGCGGCAGCCAATTTGCTCACAGCAAGCTCCCACAAACAGCAATGTGATAATGAACAGATCATTTGGATATTGGCCAGGACACCGGCTCCTCCTCGAAATAGTGACATGAGATTCTTTTCTGTCCACCCGAGAGGGCAGACGGGGCCTCGGTTTAACGTCTCCTCTGAAAGACGGCACCTCCGACAGTGCGGCGCTCCCCCGGCACTGCACTGGGAGTGTCAGCCTAGATCTTTGGCTGAATTCTCTGGAGTAGGGGACTCTGAACCCAAATCCTTGTGAGGCGAGAGTGCTACCAACTGAGCCATGGTAAACACTCGTCGAAGATCGGTCGAGCCTGCAAGGACCAATGACTGTGGGCGTCTGCCAGGCTGGTCTGATCATAAGAACATAAGAACATAAGAAATAGGAGCAGGAGTGGGCCAATCGGCCCCTCGAGCCTGCTCCGCCATTCAATAAGATCATGGCTGATCTGATCCTAACCGCCAATCCATTATCACAGAACCATCTCCTGAATCTAACAGAATTAGACACATGAAATAGGAGCAGGATCAGGCTACACGGCCCCTGGGCCCGCTCCGCTACCCACAGGGCCATGTCCGATCCGAACCTAGACTCATGTCCAAATTCCTGCCCGCTCCCCTTAACCCTTAATTCCCTTCTAGGAAACTGTCTATTTCTGTTTTAAATTTATGTAATGATGTAGCTTCTACAGCTTTTTGGGGCAGCATATTCCATGGACCTACCACCCACTGAGTGAAGTAGTTCCTCCTCATCTCAATTTTGAAAGAGCAGCCCCTTATTCTAAGACTATGTCCCCTAGTTCTAGTTTCACCCATCATCGGGAACATCCTCACCGCATCCACCCGATCCAACCCCTTCACAATCTTATATGTTTCAATAAGATCGCCTCTCATTCTTCTGAACTCCAATGAGTAGAGTCCCAATCTACTCAACCTCTCCTCATATGTCGTCGAAGATCGGTCGAGCCTGCAAGGACCAATGACTGTGGGCGTCTGCCAGGCTGGTCTGATCATTCAGTGCATAGCTACCATCGAATGTGGGAAGGCTTTTCTTTTTGAAGCGTGATATAAACGCAATGCTCAAGCAGACACTACTTACAGGAGATAAGTAGTCTTAGTTAAACTAGAATTGCATAGAATTTACAGCACAGAAACAGGCCATTCAGCCCCTCGAGCCTGCCCCGCCATTGAATTAGAACGTGGCTGATCTGTGCCTCACCCCTCTTTTACCCGCCTTTGCTCCATATCCCTCAACACCCTTACCTAACAATCTATCGATCTCAGTCTCGAAAGCGCCAATTATTCCCCCGCATCCACAGCCTTTTTGAGGGAAGAGGGTTCCAGATTTCTACTACCCTGAAGAAGTGGTTCCCAATTTCACTCTTAAATGGCCCGGCTCTAATTTTAAGATTATGCCCCTCCTCAGACCCAAAGCCAACTTAATTTTTTTTCCTCGACGCCTTCACACAAATTTCACTATTTCCATTGAAGCGTTCCTTGAATGTTTTAATTTCCACATTTTAACACGGTCATTTCTAATTGCTGCGTAGCGCTTAAAAAAAAAACTATACAAGGCTAAGGTCTGGGATCCGTTTTCCGTGGAGTTACAGCGGCCTTAGTTTAAATGATTTTCAGCACCCTGTGTGTTAAATTGATCTGATCATACCTGCCAGCTTGCACTGGAGGTAGATGGGCTGTTTCCGCAGCTCAACATGGGCCTCTAGTGGCAAGAAGCTGACACTGCAACATTACAGGATACGAGGGATGGTGGGGGGGCTTTACAAAAAGGCAGGGGACCTGAATATTTAAAAGCTCAGGTCCTGGTTTAGCTACAATGCTGATATTTCTCCTGAACATCCTGACATCCTGTTGATGTCACTTCATTTTTTTCACTGGAAAAGTTGAGTGAGAAGTGACAGAATTTCACTCAGCGCTGCATTTAAGAAACATTTAAAAGACAGCTATATTTTTGCAAATTTTTGAAAAAAAAATTCTCACTGGAGCAGTGCGAAAAAGATTTCTAAATAAAACTGTAAATGACATGAATAATGACATTTTAGTATACTAGCAGTCATAGCTGGAAATCGCAAATTGTAATACTGATTAAATAAGAATAAAATGAAAAGAATCTGGGCTTTAGAAAAATAGTGAAAAAGAAAGACTTGCATTTCTATAGCGCCTTTCACAACCGCAGGACGTCCCAAAGAGCTTTACGGCCAATGAAGTACTTTTTTGAAGCGGAGTCACTGTTGTAATGTAGGAAACTCGGCAGCCAATGTGCGCACAGCAAGATCCCACACACAGCAATGTGATCATGACCAAAGAATCTGTTTTTTTAATGATGTTGATTGAGGGATAAATATTGGCCAGGACACTGGGGAGAACTCCCCTGCTCTTCTTCGAAATCATAGAAATTTACAGCACAGAAGGAGGCCATTCGGCCCGTCGTGCCTGTGCCGGCTCTTTGAAAGAGCCGTCGTGCTCAGTCCCAGACCCCGCTTTTTGTCCGTAACCCTGAGAGTTCCTCATCCTGCAGAACCCGTCCAACTCCCTTTTAAAATTACTGATGGGATCAGCTTCCACCACCTTTTCAGGCCGAGCGTTCCAGATCCCGACAACTCTCTGAGAGAAAATAATTGCCCACATCTCCCCTCTCGATCTTTTGCCAATGATGTTGAATCTAGGAACTCAAGTTATTGACCCACCAGAGGGAATAGTTTTACTCTCTCTACTCTGTCAAAACCTCTCATCATCTTGAAAACCTCTATTAGGTCACCTCTTAACCTTCTCTGCTCCAAGGAGACCAGTCCTAACTTTTCTAACCTCCTCATAACTGAAGTCCCTCATCCCTGGTAACATCCTGGTAAACCTCCTCTGTCCCCTCTCTAATGCCTTTACATCTTTCCTGAAGTGTGGGGCCCAGAATTGTCCACAATACTCCAGCTGAGGCCTAACCGGTGATTTATAAAGTTCTAGCAGGATCTCTTTGCTTTTCTATGCCTCTATTTAGAAACCCAAGTAACCCATGAGCTTTTTTAACCACCTTATCAACTTGCCCTGCCACCTTTAAGGATTTGTCGATATGGACACCAAGGTCTCTCTGCTCATCTACACGTTTCAAAATCGTGCCATTTATAGTATAATGCCTTTCCATATTAGTCCTCCCAAAGTGGATCACCTCACACTGCTCCACATTGAACTCCATCTGCCGTGCTTCTGCCCATTTCACCTTCCTGTCTCTGTTATCCTGAAGCCTATAACTCTCCTCATCACGATCTACTGCTTTGCCAAGTTTCGTATCATCTGCAGACTTTATACAGCTGCTCCCTACACCCGAGTCTAGGTTGTTTATAAAAATTGAAAAGTGTAATGAACCCAAAACTGACCCTTGGGGAACACCACCGTAAACCACCTCCCAGTCTGAAAAACATCCGTCCACCACCACCCTCTGCTTCCCGTCACTGAGCGAATTCCGTATCCATCCCGCCACTTTCCCCTTAACTCCATGGGCTTCCACCTTCTTAATAAGCCTTCTGTGTGGCACTTTGTCAAAGGCCTTCTGAAAGTCCATATATACAACATCTACTGCACTGCCTTGATCAACCTTCTGTGTTACCTCATCAAAGAATTCAATCAAGTTAGTCAGACACAAGCTTGGGGGAGAAATTCGGTGGAGCTGCAAACGGGGTGCCTAGCTCGCCTGGGCGCCGGAATTACCGCTGCGATCGGAGCAGTTGCGCCCGCCGGAAATTCAGCTTGAGCGCCCCAAGAGGGACACGGGGCGAGGCTCGAGGCGCTCCGCGTCCCTCTTCGGGCGCTGAAACTGAATATCGCAGTGCAACGTGCCGCAGCGCCACACGCTGCGGCACGGCGCGCTGCGGTACTGCAGGCCTTCCTGCCCTTCTTAAGGGGGAGGGGCCTGCACCAGCACGATGAGCGATCGCGAGTGCCGGCAAAAGAGCCCGGCACCGAGGAGAAGTGCCGGGCTCTCGGGACACAGCCGGCACTGTCCGGGGGGGGGGTGGGGATCAGGAGGCCGGGGATGGAGGTGCTGGCAGGCGGCCACCGAAAAAAATGTCCGCCCCGCACCTCCACCTTAATTTGCGCCACTGCCGCCACAGGTAGGCCCCGTGAACCGGGCGCGATTTGCGACCGACGTTACGGAGGCGGGCGCTAACAAATATCGCGATCGGGGCAGTAGTGGGGTGCTGCACACACCGATGACGTCATCGGTGGCGGCGCAGCGCAACAGGCTAACGCCGCCATTAGCGCCCCGCTAAATATCACGGGAGGCATGGCCAGTGGCGCTAAAGCCACTGAGTGCCCTCTTTAGGCGCTAACTGGTGGCGCAGCCCACCGAATTTCTATCTTAAATCCATGCTGCCTCTCCTTAATTAGCCTCTGCCTTTCCAAATGAAAGTTAATTTTGTCCCTGATAATGGTTTTCAATAACTTCCCCACCTCCGTCCGATGTTAGGCTGACTGGCCTGTAGTTTCCTGGTTTATCCCTCTCCCCTTTCTTGAATAGTGGTATAACATTAGCAACCCTCCAGTCCTCTGACACTACTCCTGTATCCAAGGAGGATTGAAATATTGTGACCAATGCCTCTGCTAGTTCTATCTTTGCTGCTTTCAGTAACCTAGGATGCATTCCATCTGGACCAGGTGACTTACCAACTTTCAGTAATGCTAACCTTTTGAGTACGTCTCCTGTATCTTTTACTATCCTGTCCATAACTTCCATCTCCTCTTTTAATGTAATCATGTAAAATAGTGCCATGGGATCTTTCCATCTACCTGAGAAGTCAGGCAAGGCCTCAGTGTAATGTCTCATCTAAAACAACAACAACAACAACTTGTATTTATATAAAGACTGCACCTCTGACATAAGAACATAAGAAATAGGAGCAGGAGTCGGCCATTCGGTCCCTCGAGCCTGCTCCGCCATTCAATAAAATCATGGCTGATCTAATCTTGACCTCAACTCCACTTTTCTGCCTGTTTCCCATAACCCTTGGCTCCCGTGTAATTCAAAAATCTGTCAATCTCAGCCTTGAATATATTCAGTGACTCCGCCTCCACAGCTCTCCGGGGTAGAGAATTCCACAGATTCACGACCCTCTGAGAGAAGAAGTTCTTCCTCATCTCCGTCTTAAATGGGCAACCCTTTATCCTGAAACTATGCGCCCTAGTTCTAGATTCTCCCACGGGGGGAAACATCCTCTCTGCATCTACCCTGTCAAGCCCCCTCAGAATCTTATATGTTTCAATAAGATCACCTCTCATTCTTCTAAACTCCAATGAGTATAGGCCCAACCTGCTCAACCTTTCTTCATAAGACAACCCCTTCACCCCAGGAATCAACCTCGTGAACCTTCTCTGAACTGCCTCCAATGCAAGTATATTCCTCCTTAAATAAGGAGACCAAAGCTGTACGCAGTACTCCAGGTGTGGTCTCACCAGCGCCCTGTACAGTTGTAGCAAGGCTTCCCTACTTTTATACTCCACCCCCTTGCAATAAAGGCCAACATTCCATTTGCCTTCCTAATTACCTGCGGTACCTGCATGCTAACTTTTTGTGTTTCATGTATGAGGACACCCAGATCCCTCTGTGCCTCAGCATTCTGTAGTCTCTCTCCATTTAAATAATATCTTGCTTTTCTAGTCTTCCTACTGACAGCACTGCACTGGAGCATCAGTCCAGTATTTTGTGCTCAACTCTCTGGAGTGGGACCTGGAACCCACGACCCTTTGCCTCAGGGACAAGAGTGCTACCGACTGAGCCACAGCTGAAGGTAAAGGTGAACACAGCTCAGTTACTAAATGACATGAATCAACTGAGCGGCCTGCGGGTGGCGCTGTCCAGGGAGAGTATAAATACTCGGGCATGGGTCCAGCTTGCGCAGGACATTCTTAACAGGAACTAGTGAAGGACACTAGACCTCCATGTTGTAAAACAGTTGATTAAAGCTTTTTTTAATGCTTAGACCAAGTGCCTAGTAGTTTTCTTATGTCACTAAATATACTGCCCAGTGTGGTAACTGATATTACAGGAAAAGGTTCAATCCCGTTTCAGTCCTGGTCTGCTCCTTGTTGGCTGATGTGAGCCTGGGGGAAGGGGGACAGTGTTAGTGCTGCTGCAATCGGCCTCACTCTCGCTGGATTGGGCGAGAAGGGCAATCGGTCAAGGCTGCCAGCTCCTTATTGCTAATCCAGTGACTGTTACTGGAAAGTGTGCAGGTGTGGATGCCCTTCACAAAGAAGTCCAAGGTCACTCCTTTATGGAGTGGTTGAGGCGAATAGCACAGATGCCTTTAAGGGGAAGCCAGATAAACACAAGGGAGAAAGGAATAGAAGGATATGCTGATAGGGTGAGATGAAGTAGAGTGGGAGGAGGCTCGTGTGGAGCAGGAGCAGCAGCATTGGGTCGAATGGTCTGTTTCTGTGCTGTAAATTCTACGTAATTCTGTATAATCTGCAGGTCAGTTATCCCAGGTGCCGGGCTCTGTCATACACCACAGTGTTATCTTTAATGAGAAGGGATATTTTGGCTATTCCTTGCTTTTCCATCTTTCCCAGATCCACAGTGACTACTGTATAAATCCTCATTAACTTGTATTCCGATCGCCCTGATTTTACAAGAGGCCATTGTCTTGTGCTGTGTCTGAGGCTCAGTGTGAACTGGTGTTTATATCGCACCTTATCACATCCTCAGGGTGTGCCGAAGCACTTCACAGTCAACAAATGACTTCTGAAGTTTAGTCAAACTGTTGTCAAGTAGGTAAATGCAGCCTCTTGCAATCTAGTATACTGTATTCGCTGCTCACGATGCGGTCTCCTCTACATTGGGGAGACCAAACACAGATTGGGTGACCGCTTTGCGGAACACCTCCGTTCAGTCCGTAAGGATGACCCTGAGCTTCCGGTGGCCTGTCATTTTAATTCACCGCCCCATTCCCACTCAGACCTCACCGTCCTCGGCCTCTTGTATTGTTCCACAGAAGCTCAGCGTAAGCTCGAGGAACAGCACCTCATCTTCCGATTAGGCACTTTACAGCCTTCCGGACTCAATATCGAGTTCAACAATTTCAGATCATAACCTCGGCCCCTATTATATTTTTATATATTTTTTATCCACACCTTTGGTTTGTACCTTTTTCCTTTTTCTCTCTCCCACATGGCAACTGTCTCTCACTCTGCCAGCGCATTTCACACTTCATCTAGAGCCATCCTTTGTCTCTTTACTTGTCCTATTACCATCTCGTCTCGCCTTGAATATCTCTTAATGTCTCTTCACCTCTCAGACCTTCCCTTTTGTTCTTTCATCCCCTCCCCCATTTCCCAGCCCCCAAACTGGCCTTTTAATCTGTTTCATTTCCTGCTTTTTTTCTCAGTTCTGAAGAAGGGTTTCGACCTGAAACATTGACTCTGTTTCTCTCTCCACGGATGTTGCCTGGCCTGCTGAGTTTTTCCAGCGTTTTCTGCTGTTATTTTGGTAAATGCAGCAGATAGTTTGTGCACAGCACGATCCCACAAACAGCAAATAAGATGAATGACCATTTAAACTGTGTGTTTGGTGGGGTTGGTTGAGGAAGGCATGTTGGCCAGGACACGGAGAACTCCTCATTTTTCTTTCTGTCATATATTCATTCTCGGGATGTGGGCATCGCTGGCAAGGTTTCCATTTATTGCCCATCCCTAATTGCCCCTTGACAAGGTGGTGGTGAGCCGCCTTCTTGAACTGCTGCAGTCCGTGTGGTGAAGGCGCTCCCACAGTGCTGTTAGGGAGGGAGTTCCAGGATTTTGACCCAGCGACGATGAAGGAACGACGATTATATTTCCAAGTCAGGATGGTGTGTGACTTGGCGGGGAACTTGGAGATGGTGGTGTTCCCATGCACCTGCTGCCCTTGTCCTTCCAGGCGGGAGAGGTCGCGGGTTTGGGAGGTGCTGCCGAAAAAAGCGCCTTGAACATTCAGCTGGAACCTTGGTCTAACACCTCACTGGAAGGATTGCACCTGTGACAGTGCAGCACTCTCTCAGTATTACATTCAAATGTAAGCTCAAGACACATGGCCCGGAGTTTCCGTTAGGTTGTTCTCTTGGCGCAATTCGCTCAAAACCAGCGCAAAAGGTGGCGGAATTTCAAGCGCAAATTACGTCCGGCGCAAATCCAGTTGCGCAAGTTTAAAAAACATCGCGCTAGAGTCTGGCCCCGCCCACAATACTGACCAGGTCAAATTAATGAGCATGGCGAGTTCCCGCTAATTGCGCCCGTTTGCAAGTCTTCAAGGAGGCTTAAACTTAAGCTTTTTTAGTGCGCAAGGACACTAATAGGCACGTCTAAAAAGTTTTTAAACATTATTTGTTTTTAATTTAAAAGAAACTGACTGCTGTACACCAATGGAACTAGTAAATGGTTCTGTGTAAATTTTAACACCAGCTTCAGTTATTTAAAATTGGGTTACTCACAGGCGGTGGACGAGACTGTAATTAAAAAGCTCATTTTTTTTGTGATTAACCCATTTTCAGCTGTATTAATGAAATTGTACCAAGTTGCCACCCAATAAATATGTCAAAGAATTTATTTTAAAGCAAAATTCTTTTTTTTTAATTACGTTTTAAAACGCTGCCCAATTGCGCTGGTTCACGGCGGGTTTTGCGTCCGCCGATATGCAAGTAAGTTTGAGCGGGAACTCGAGGGAAAAAAAGCACTTCTCAAATCTAGCGCAATTTTGAGCGCAATTTGCGCCCGAATCGCCGATTGCGCCCAAAGCGAAAACCCCTACCCCCGTGGGGCTTCAACCCCACAACTTTCCAACTCAGAGGTGAGTGAGGGTGTGACACCCACAGTGGAAGGGAGACTTAATGAGCAGTTTGTAACGCCATTTTAATTTTGAGCCTGGACAAAGTGGCTCTAAAAGTCAATGAACTTTGCACCCAGCAGTTCGAAAAAAAGAAAGACTTGCATTTCAATAGCGCCTTTCACACCCACTGGACGTCTCAATGCGCTTTACAGCCAATGAAGTACTTTTTTTGAAGTGTAGTCACTGTTGTAATGTGGGAAACGCGACAGCCAATCTGCGCACAGCAAGCTCCCACAAACAGCAGTGTGATAATGACCGGATAATCTGTTTTTGTTATGTTGATTGAAGCCACAGAGCGGACGACCCCACAGCACGGGTATTGCTGTGGGCTAGCGAAGGAGAGATTTTTAAACTAATTCTCTCACGTTTAGGTGCGCATGCTTTCGGGTGGGGTGGAGAGTGTATATAGTATAATGCACAGAGTACCACAATTGTGTGGGACTGGCTAGAGAGACAAGAGGGTCTTTGCTGTTTCAGGTGTGGCTCAGTTGGTAGTACTCTCGTCCTACTGAGTTAGAAGGTTGTGGGCTCAAATCCCACTCCAGAGACTTGAGCACAAAACCTAGACTGATGCCCCAGTGCAGTGCTGAGGGAGTGCTGCACTGTCGGAGGTGCCGTCTTTTGGATGAGACGTTAAACCGAGGCCCCGTCTGCTCTCTCAGGTGGACATAAAAGATCCCACGGCACTATTTTGAAGAAGAGCAGGGGAGTTCTCCCCGGTGTCCTGGCCAATATTTATCCCTCAACCAACATCACTAAAAAACAGATTATCACATTGCAGTTTATGGCAGCTTGATTGGCTGCTGCGTTTCCTACATTACAACAGAGACTAACACTTTAAAACTACCTCATTGGCTGTAAAGCGCTCTGGGGCGTCCGGTGGTCGTGAGAGCTGCTACAGAAACACAAGTCTTTCTTTCTTCATTCTTTACCTGTCCATCATTGTTCATCTGTTCGTAAATTCAGATCAGGTTTCGGACACAAAATTCAAAATTGATTGTGGGATTAAAATTCAACTGGTACCATCCCCATGATCAGTCAGCCATTGGCTATCACTGGCTGGCTCTGCAAACCTTTTAACAAGTTTGTACATTTTGATCAGTTTGTGTTGCTAAATCTGTCTGCAGTTTGGCCACTGGGGGCGACGTTGAGCACATAAAGTTACTTTTCGAGACAACAAACCTGGGAAGTTTTCTAAAAAGACTCGCATTTCTATAGCGCCTTTCACCACCTCAGGTCATCCCAAAGCGCTTCACAGCCAATGAAGTACTTTTGAAATGTAATCACTTGTAATGTAGGAAACGCAGCAGCCAATTTGCGCACAGCAAGCTCCCACAAACAGCAATGCGATAATGAGCAGATAATCTATTTTTAGGTGTTGATTGAAGGGATAAATATTGGTCAGGACACCGGGGAGAACTCCCCTGCACTTCTTCAAAATAGTGCCACGGGACCTTTTATATCCACCTGAGAGGGCAGACGGGGCCTCGGTTTAACATCTCA
Organism: Somniosus microcephalus; assembly: GCF_052327205.1. NCBI lineage: Eukaryota > Metazoa > Chordata > Chondrichthyes > Squaliformes > Somniosidae > Somniosus > Somniosus microcephalus. Next base: position 186,662,891 of record NC_140999.1, on the reverse strand, counting down.
TCTGAAAGACGGCATCTCCGACAGTGCAGCACCCCCTCAGCACTGCACTGGGAGTGTCGGCCTAGATTTTTGTGCTCAAGTGTCTGGAGTGGGACTGGAACCCACAAACCTTCTGAGAGTTCTACCCATTTGAGGCACAGCTGTAGGAGAGCTGATAATGCATTTTTTCTGTAAGATTATTTTTGTAGGCAGCACTGATTTCCCTTAGTCCCCGCTGCATCACCCAGTCCTCATCAGTGCTGTGTTTCCCAGTTTGTTTCGTTTTGCTAATAATATATTTTGAGAAGGAGGAAGGAAAGGTAACTCAGGAGCAATTTCCTCATTCCGTACTTCCAATTTCACACAGCCTCCTAACTGGAATATAATTCTTCTGCCAAATCATCGCCTCCAATCTGAAAAACGAATCATTTCAGTAACAAATTGACTCAAATAACAGAAGGGTATGTTTTAGAAACTGATTGCAAGAGTAACACACACTTAATTGAATAATTTCTGATTTGATTTTTACATTTAAAGCCAGTTTGAATGTTACAGCCCAAACCAAATTTTAATCTCGCGACCAAACCCAATTCCAACTTTTGGGCTAAACCTGATTTGAATTTGACTCATTGGCCTTGATTTTAACTGACCCGTGGAGTCGGGATTGGAGGCGTGCGGGGGGTTAAAGTCCTGAATTCGGGGGTCCTGACACCATCCCGCCCCCAACCCTCCTCCATGTAAGTTTCAAAGGAGGCGGGTACCCGCCCCGCACTGGGACCCGCCTCCCCGAGGCGGGAAGGGATTAGTGACAATTAACTGCCTGTTAACGGGTAGTTAGCAGGCAGTTTTTAGCCTAATCCCTATTTTGAAGCTTGAAGTGTGGGATTCCCGACGGCTCCAAACCACGCCAAGTTAGAGGAGATGGGCCGTCTGGTTGAAGGACTTGGAGGGGTCGAGATGTCGGTGTTCAGGTAAGTGATGGGTGCATGAGCACAAAGGTAAGTGTGTTTGGTGTGTTTAAAGTGCGTAAAGAAGTTTAAATTACCTGTACTTACCTTCTTAGCCTTCCTTCCTCTAGGTTTCGGGAGTCCATCATCTAACCGGCACAGAAAGCAGAACGGCTGCGAGCTGTCAAAAGTGACAGCCTGCAGGTTTCTGTGCCGGTGAGATTTCTAACTGAGTCTGTGTAGAAGGACTCAGGTTAGAAGTAAGACTGTCAGTGTTTGACGGCTTCAAACAGCTGTGAAACACTGATATTTCATCTGTCAAAACGCCTTGACAGATGAAACATCAATCTGTGACGTCAGCTGTTGCCGGGTGGCCCTTAATTGGCCTGCTGAGCCCGATGGGCGGGCTCAACAAGGTCAATTAAATAAAAATCGCGTGGATTGGCCGCATCTCGATGGAGGCGGGACTACAACCCCAAAAGTTGTAGTCCCACCTCCTTCCCGACTTCTGAGTGAAAATCACCCCCATTGAATCATACAGCACAGAAGGAGGCCATTCAGCCCATCATCAACATTCCCTGTAAGATGCGCAGCCGCGTGGCCAAGCGGCCCGGGACCGGCTTTTCCAACGTTAAAAAAACCATGAATGGGCTGCGCAGCCCCTTAAAGGGGCCGCACACTCGAAAAAGAATTGGGGAAACATTGCTCATCCTGCTTGTGCCGGCTCTCCGAAAGAGTTACCAATTAGTCTCACTCCCCCTGCTCTATCCCCTGCCATTGTTTTCCTTTTCCACTTTTTATCCAATCCCCTTTCGAAAGCTACCATTGAACCTGCTTCCACCGCCCTTTCAGGCAGCGCATTCCAGATCACAACAACTCGCTGCGTAAAAAGATGTTTCCTCCTCTCGTTCTTTTGCCAATTACCTTAAACCTGTGACTCAGTTGAGTTAAAAGCACAATTCTGTAGATACCTCACTGTCTCGGACTCTCGTGTCTAGCTGAGACTAACTGCTCTCACTGTAAACACCGTGTGGTGTGCAGATGCTGATTGTTAATTCAATTTGTAACGACTACATCTGGAATACAAGCGTCTTGTCTTGGTTTCTAACTCTGGGAGTTGCTTTACTCCATAGCACCACACACAGAAACATGGGATTCATTTGGATCCCAAATGAAGGGATGAACTTCAATTTGTTCCCCGCCCTTCCTCTTCTAGAATTGCCGATTGCTGCCAGAGCACGGTTGATACTGCTGGCTGACCTCAGTTGCCTTGTCCCAGTAACCGTTCTTTAATGTATAGACCAGACAGCATATTAGACTGTGGGCGGCATCACATCTGGAATCTGATCTAGCCCTCAACTCTTCGCATCCTCTTTGTAGCAGTTTGATAAAACTGAGTGGCTTGTTAGGGCAGTTAACAGCCAACCGTGGTGGTGCGGAGTCACATGTAGGTCAGACAGGGTACAGACATTAGTGAACCAGCTGGGTTTTTAAGACAATCCAACAGCTTTACGGTCACTTTTACAGATACCAACTTTTTATTTTCAGAATTTGAAACTCATTTCAAATTCTCAAAATGCCATGGGGGTGGTTTGAACTCACAGATTCCTTGGATTATTAGCCCCGGCCTCAAGATTACTAGTCCAGTATCATGTTTTTTTATTGGACTTATTCAATATTAAAAGCATTTACAACATCGTGATCATTCCATTGTACCATACAAATCACCCTTTCCTGACTAAAACATAAGCAACCCCACCACCATTCCGCCACTCTGCACAGTCATTCCTCCACCACTTATTAACATTCCATTGGCAGGATAGGTACGCCAACGTCAGTGTTCTCGCTCAGGCCAACATCCCCAGCATCGAAGCTTTGACCACGCTCGATCAGCTCCGATGGACGGGCCACATCGTCCGCATGCCCGATATGAGACTCCCAAAGCAAGCGCTCTACTCGGAGCTCCAACATGGCAAGAGAGCCCCAGGTGGGCAGAGGAAACGCTTCAAGGACACCCTCAAAGCCCCCTTGAAAAAGTGCAACATCCCCCACCGACACCTGGGAATCCCTGGCCCAAGACCGCACAAAGTAAAGGAGAAGCATCCGGGAAGGCGCTGAACACCTCGAGTCTCTTCGCCAGGAGCAAGCGGAAGCCAAGCGCAAACAGCGGAAGGAGTGAACGTCAACCCAAGCACCCCACCCGCCCCTTCAACCACCATCTGCCCCACCTGTGACAGAGACTGTAGGTCCCGCATTGGACTCATCTGTCACCTGAGAACTCATTTTTAATGTGGAAGCAAGTCATCCTCGGTTCCACTGGACTGCCTAAGAAGAACTTATTAATATCAAAAACTGAAGTTTAATTTGTCTACTAGTCCAGTATCATAACCACTACACCCTATCGTACCCTCTGATTGTTCAACGCATTATGTTTTTTTTCCCCAATCCCTTGTTATTTTGTTGTGTGAGTCAGTTCGCTGACGTCAGGTGGTCAGAGATATGATATCTGAATCTAACTAGATAAGAACAGGTTAAAGTCAAGATACTTGACAATAAATATATGCTTGGGAAACCACGAGATGCTGAAGTCAGAGTTCTTAGAATCAGTTCCAATTTGGGTAACAGCCTAACCCACAGCTCTTCCACACACTATCACACAAAAAAAGTTGTTCTGAGGGGTTGTTCCCCTTGGAGCAGAGAAGGTTGAGAGGAGATTCGATAGAGGTGTTCAAAATCATGAGGGGTCTGGACAGAGTAGACAGAGAGAAACTGTTCCCATTGGCGGAAGGGTCGAGAACCAGAGGACACGGATTTAAGGTGATTGGCAGAAGAACCAAAGGCGACATGAGGAAAAACCTTTTTGCGCAGCGAGTGGTTGGGATCTGGAATGCGCTGCCTGAGAGGGCGGTGGAGGCAGACTCAATCGTGGCTTTCAAAAGCGAATTGGTTAAGTATCTGAAGGAAAACATTTTGCAGGGTAGGGGAGCAGGACTAGCTGAAGCGCTCTTGCAGAGAGCCGGCACGGGCTCGACGGGCCGAATGGCCTCCTTCTGTGCTGTAACCACTCAATGATTCTATGATTCAGTGACGTGTGGTCCTGTGGATTTTTCTGCTCTTGCCCCAGGTATTCCCTTAGGGCGGTAAGTGGTGGCTCTTTGGTGGTTGGGTTCGAGCCCCACTCCAGAGACTTGAGCCCATAATCCAGGCTGACACTCCCAGTGCCAGTACTGAGGGGAGCGCCGCACTGTCGGAGGTGCCGTCTTTCGGATGAGACGAGGTTCCGTCTGCTCTCTCAGGTGAACGAAAGAACCCAAGGCACTATTGAAAGAATAGCAGGGGAGATCCCCCTCAAAGACTCAAAATGAGAAGAAGAGACAAAGGGGAGCAAGAAAAATGCCTTGCATTTCTATAGCGCCGTTCACGACCTCAGCGCGACCCAAAAGTGCTTTGCAGTCAATGAAGTACTTTTGAAGTGTAGTCACTGTTGTAATGTAGGGACACGTGATAGCCAATTTGCGCACAGCCAGATCCCACAAACAGCAATGAGATAATGACCAGATCATCTACTTTTCTCAGTGATGGTGTTTGAGGGAGAACTCCCCTGCTCTTCTTTGAAATAGTGCCGTGGTACTTTTTACATCCACCTGAGAAGGGCAGGCGGGGCCTCGGTTTAACGTCTCATCTGAAAGACGGCACCTCCGACAGTGCAGCGCTCCCTCAGTACTGCACTGGGAGTGTCAGCCTGGATTATGTGCTGCGAGTCTCTGGAGTGGGGCTTGAACCCATGACCTTCCAACTCAGAGGTAAGAGTGGTACCACAGAGCCACAGCTGACACTTAATGCTATAGACTACTTTGGTATTGGCGAGGGGGGGGGGCGGCAGGGGAGGGAGGTGGGCAGTAAAAGCGTGAGAACTCTTGGGGCACCTCGAGGAGATTGAGATGTGCAGCACTGTGGGTGTCTGAAGCTCCCCAAATCTTGTTCTGCTGTGATGTGAACCATAGGAAATTAAAACAAATTCTTCCTCAAGGTCAGAAATGTGCTTTTCAGATTCAAAACCACAAAAATTTAGCAATAGTCCAATATTGTGGTTCACACAGTTCCCTAAAGCTGGCCAAAAAACACTGCTTTTCTTCCAAAACATTCTTTATTTAACCTCTTCCTTTCTCAGTCACACACACATAGACACCCACACACCCAGATACACACCCAGATACACACACACACACACACACAGAGACACACAGACACACACACACCACGCACACACAGACACAGACACACACACACACACACACAGACACACAGACACACACAGACACACACACAGACACACACTCAGACACACACAGACACACACACCACACACACACACAGACACACACAGACACACACAGACACACACTCAGGCACACACAGACACATACACACACAGACACACACTCAGACACACACAGACACACACTCAGACACACACACACAGACACACACACACACCACACACACACCACACACACACCACACGGACACACACACACATATACACACAGTACACACACATAGACACCAACACTCACAGATAGACACCGACACACCACACAGGCACACACAGACACACACACACACACACACCACACACACCATACACACACATATACACACAGCACACACACATAGACACCGACACTCACAGATAGACACCAACACACCACACAGGCACACACACAGACACATAGACACACACACACAGATACACACAGACTCAGACACAGACACACACAGACACACAAACCTCTTCATTTGTACCAATAGCTGTTTATTTTAACATTTCGGAATATGTACAGTTCTGAAAAATGTAGGATTCAATCCAGCATTTTTTTTGTCACCAGCCCAGTGTAGTCTGAGTAAGAATTGAGGGGTACATTTATGGGGTCGGGGGTGGTGGCGGGACAGGCCCTCTTCGAGTGGACCTTCCAGCCTCGTTAGCGAGCTGGTGCCCTACAGATGTCCCTAGTGGATCTGACACTCCATTATTTCCAGGCTGACAAGGGAACCTCCTATGACTGTAGAAGGTCTTCCAGGGTCAGTTGCAGATCAGGCACAACTTAGCACTGTTAAGAAAGGACTTGCATTTCTATAGCGCCTTTCACAATTTCAGGACGTTCCAAAGTGCTTTACAGCCAATGGAGTATTTTTGAAGTGGAGTCACTGTTGTAATAAAAGAAAGAAAGACTTGCATTTCTATAGCGCCTTTCACGACCACTGGACGTCCCAAAGCAATTTACAGTCAATGAAGTATGTTTGAAGTGGAGTCACTGTTGTAATGTCGGAAACACGGCAGCCAATTTGCGCACAGCAAGCTCCCACAAACAGCAATGAGATATGTGACCAGGTAATCTGTTTTTGTGATGTTGATTGAGGGATAAATATTGGCCCCAGGACACCGGGGATAACTCCCTTTGCTCTTCTTCGAAATAGTGCCATGGGATCTTTTACGTCCACCCAAGAGAGCAGCCGGGGCCCTCAGTTTAGCCTCTCATCCAAAAGGTGGCTCCTCCAACAGTGCTGCACTCCCTCAGCACTGCACTGGGAGCATCAGCCTTGATTACGTGCTCGAAGATCTACTGGAGAGGGGGTTAAACCCACAAACCGTTCTTGACTCGGTAGCAAGAGTGCTACCAACTGAGGCACGGCTGACAAAGATAGACAGCTTGCAGAAACATGCCCTGCTTCATTACCTACTTAAACGATTCCATCTTTTTGTGAAATGCGTTTGGCCCGTCTCAATGCAGGACCTCAGGGGTGTCGGCAAGTACAGGAAACTCTCAATTTACCAGCACCTAAATAACCGGAAATCTCGGTTAACCGGCAAAATTCAGGAGTAGGTTCAGGTAAGTTTTACTTCATATTAGTGGCCGTTCCTGGATCTGTGACTGTATAATCGGGGTTCTTGCAGCTGTTGCTAAGCAACAGGGACACTTGGATCTTGTGGCCGGGTTCCTGCACCTATTGCTAAGCAACAGGGAAGCCTGGATTTGTTGCTGTGTACAGAGCTCTCGCACCTTTTACTATACCTCTATGTAATCCGGACTTTTTGATAAACCGGCACCACGCCGGTCCCGTCGATGCCGGATAAAAAAAAAGTTTCCTGTACTGTTAACTGCTCCTAAGTAGACACAGATTGTCATTAAATTGGCAGTGCCCGCCCTGAGAGAGGCCTTAAAGATTGTTGGTGTGAGATATGGGAATGACCGCTGACTGGAGCAATCTCTTTTTGCGATTGAGATTTAAAACGTGTTGTTGGTGCAGTATAAATAAAGGGAGGTTAAACTAACCCGGGAGTGCGGAATCCTGACAACAGGCGGTAAGAGAGGGAACGTCACTGATTCCCCTCAGCACCCACAACTCCTGAGCAGTGAAACAAATATTTAAAAATCAAATTAAAAAATATATATTTTATTTTGAACCAAGCAAAAGCCTTGCTTCCAAATCAACTAGGAAACACCAACAATTGGGATTTGCAGACACAGTCTGCTCGACCTGGCCTGGATAGATTCAAAACAGCAACCATGGCAGGTCACGATTACTTTAAATATTACCTCAGTTTTTTTTTTATTGCTAGATTCTAGAAAGAAAGACTTGCATTTACTATCGCGCCTTTCACAACCACTGGATGTCCCGAAGTGCTTTACAGCCAATGAGACACTTTTTGAAGTGTAGTCACTGTTGTAATGTAGGAAACAAGGCAGCCAATTTGCGCACAGCAAGCTCCCACAACCAGCAATGCAATAATGACCAGGTAATCAGTGATGTTGATTGAGGGATAAATATTGGCCAGGACACCGGGGATAACTCTGCTGCTCTTCTTGGAAACAGTGCCGTGGGATCTTTTATGTCCACCTGAGAGAGCAGACGGTGCCTTGGTTTAACATCTCAACCGAAAGACGGCACCACCGACAGTGCAGCACTCCCTCAGTATTAGACTGGGAGTGTCAGCCTCGATTTTTGTACCACAAGATCTCCTAGAGTGGGACTATGAACCCACAATCTTCTGACTCAGAGGCAAGTGTGCGACCAACTGAGCCACAGCTTCTACATGGCAGTGTCATGGGATTAGTGATCCTACATCAAACAATAGCATTTTTCTTATTTGTGGAACCTGGGTGAAGGGACAACTCTTCATAGTACAGGACACCATCTCATCTTGCACCTTCCGTAAGCTTGACTCAACCAAAATTGCCCCGTGTCCTAACTCGCACCAAGTCCCGTTCACCCATCAGCCCTGTGCTCGCCGGCCTACATTGGCTCCCGGTCCGGCAATGCCTCATAGAAACGTAGAAACATAGAAGATAGGAGCAGGAGTAGGCCATTCGGCCCCTCGAGCCTGCTCCACCATTCAATGAGATCATGGCTGATCATCCAAATTCAGTACCCTGTCCCTGCCTTCTCCCCATATCCCTTGATCCCTTTAGCCTTAAGAAATATATCTAACTCCTTCTCGATTTTAAAATTCTCATCCTCTTTTTCAAATTCCTCTGTGGCCTCGCCCCTCCCTAGCTCTGCAATCTCCTCCAGCCCCACAACTCTCCGAGATCTCGATACGCGGCTTGGTGCCAAATTTTGTTTGTTAACGCTCCTGTGAAGCGCCTTGGGATGGTTTACTAGACGTTAAAGATGCTATATAAATGCAAGTTGTTGTTGTTGTTGAAAGGGAAAAGAAGAAGAGGATGAGGTAAATGAAGAAGCGATGATTAGTTGATGACAAAATTGGCTTTCAAAAGCCATTCGACTAAAGGAGGAAGGGATGTCTGGGGTGGGAGAGGTAAGGAACTCCAAGGTTTCTGAGGCCGTGGGATAAGTCTTTGTAGAGTAAGCCATGGTGTGGAGATGCCGGTGTTGGACTGGGGTGGACGAATGTAAGAAGTCACACAACACCAGGTTATAGTCCAACAGCTTTATTTGAAATCACAAGCTTTCGGAGCGCTGCTCTGCGACAACGGATGAACGGACACCGCGTAACAATCGCCAGGCAGGAGTGTTCCCTCCCAGTCGGGGAACACTTCAGCAGTCAAGGACATTCAGCCTCCGATCTTCGGGTAAGCATTCTCCAAGGCGGCCTTCGAGGCACACGACAATGCAAAATCGTCGAGCAGAAACTGATAGCCAAGTTCCGCACCCATGAGGACGGCCTCAACTGGGATCTTGGGTTCATGTCACGCTACATGTAACCCCACCTGACGTAGGGTCATCCAGACTTGAGTCGTCATTGGCTTGTTCTCTCTACACAGGTGCAGCCGGACCTGCTGTGATTTCCAGCAAAAAAAAACAACAACAAAAAAATGTTTTTTTTCCGTTTTTTTGTTTTTCATACAGACCCCAGCATCTGCAACATTTGACCCCTTGTGACCCCACCTCATTGTTCTTTGATGTAATGTTTTCCTGACTGACCTGTTTGGACACCATTCACACCTTTGATTGCTGTGATTATCTCTCTGCCGAGGTGTGATAAATGGCAGTTAGAAAGATTACCTGTAAACAACTGACATTATTCTCTGACTATATAAGCTGTGTCTTTATGCATTTCTCCACGTCACCTGACGAAGGAGCAGCGCTCCAAAAGCTTGTGATTTCAAATAAAGCTGTTGGACTATAACCTGGTGTTGTGTGACTTCTTACATTTGTAGAGTAAGGAGGAAGGGTGTGCAGGACAGGGTGTTAGGAGGCACAAGGGAGGAAAGTTCATGTCCTCGGGGAGCGAATGCAGAGAGCGAATGATTTTGGAATTTGGATTTCTGCTCACTCACTGGGAAACTTCCCATCTCCAATCAGCCTTCAGTTCACTTAAAGCAGAACCGACCTACCTCATCAAGCTGGGGAGGAAGCAAGCCAGTCATTAAGTACCGGCGGACGAGATTAATAGCTCGGCTCGAAGTGGAGGAATCAAGGGCCCTGACCACAGAGGAAGGGGAGGATCGCCAGGGAGACTCTCTGAGGAGAGAAACTAAAATCGTCAATAAGAGAAAGGCAACGGTTTCAATTTTCAGTACCAGGGGCTCAGCCTGGTTAATGAGTAGCGCACTAAATACCTTGCCCATTACGATTGGGATGAGTTTGCGCACAAAGAATGCTGTGTAGGTTCATGATGTGAATTCAGTCCCAACAACTGAGACTCTGCCTGTTTCAAAAGAGAAACATGTGCATTCAGTCCCTCGAGTCTGTTCCACCATTCAGTTAGTTCATGGCTGATCTGTATCTTTACCCCATCTACCAGCCTTGGTTCCGTAACCCTTAATACCCTTGCCCAACAAAGATCTATCAATCTCAGTTTTGAAATTTTCAATTGACCCCCTGCCTCAACAGCTTTTTGGGGGAGAGAGTTCCAGATTTCCACTACCCTTTGTGTGAAGAAGTGCTTCCTGACATCACCCCTGAATGGCCCAGCTCTAATTTTAAGGTTTTGCCCCCTTGTTCCGGACTCTCGCTGCCAGAGGAAATAGTTTCTCTCTCTCTCTACCCTATCAACTCCTTTAATCATCTTAATCACCTCAGCAGGCACATGGGAACACCACCACCTCCAAGTTCCCCTCCAAGTCACACACCATCCTGACTTGGAAGTATATCGCCCGATCCTTCATCGTCGCTGGGTCAAAATCCTGGAACTCCCTCCCTAACAGCACTGTGGGAGTACCTTCACCACACGGACTGCAGCGGTTCAAGAAGGCGGCTCACCACCACCTTCTCGAGGGCAATTAGGGATGGGCAATAAATGCCGGCCTTGCCAGCGACGCCCACATCCCAGGAAAGAATTAAAAAAATTAGATCACTCCTTCATCTTCTATACTTGAAGGAATAGTCTGGGCAACCTGTCCTCATGATTTAACCCTTTTAACCCCGGTATCATTCTGGTGAATCTGCGCTGAACCCCCTCCGAGGCCAACATATCCTTCCTGAGGTGTGGGGCCCAGAACTGAACGCAGTTCTCTCAATGGGGTCAAACCATATATAACTACAACATAAGTTCCACCCCTTTGTATTCCAGCCCTCTTCTCTTTAAATTTAAATTCTCTTTAAGTTTCTTTAATCAGAAAGCTAACTAGAGGAAGGGGTTAAAAACAGAAAATGCTGGAAACACTCAGCAGGTCAGGCAGCATCTGTGGAGAGAGAAACAAGAGTTAATGTTTCAAGTCGATGACCTTTCGTCAGAACTGGAAAAAGTTAGCGATGTAAGCAAGTGGGGGGGGGCAGGGAAAGGGGGGAGGGGAGGAAAGAACAAAAGGGAAGGTCTATGATAGGGTGGAAGGCAGGAGAGATACATCTCTAACTTTTTCCAGTCCTGACGAAAGGTCATCGACCTGAAACGTTAACTCTGTTTCTCTCTCCACAGATGCTGCCAGACCTGCTGAGCATTTTTTGGTTTTTATTTCAGATTTCCAGCATCCGCATTATTTTGCTTTTGTGTTAGAGGAAGGGGTTCATTAGAGTTAGGATTGTCAACAGCAAATCTCCAGAATTAAGAAGTCCACAATGAAACCTACAGTTTTACGGTTGGGTAGATTACCACGGTAACTGTCCCCTTTATTAGAGGGGGGGAAGTGGGGGATCCTGAAGCAGCGGCCTTGTAAGTGTGTTTGCATTGAAAGTCAGGCCAGAAGAAGCAGTAAAGAGAAGAAAGACTTGTATTTCTATAGCACCTATTCCCGACCACCGGACGTCCCAAAGCGCTTTACAACCAATGAAGTACTTTTTGAAGTGTAGTCACTGTTAGGAAACACAGCAGCCAAATTTGCGCACAGCAAGCTCCCCCAAACAGCAATGTGATAATGACCAGATCATCTGTTTTAGTGATGTTGGTTGAGAGATAAATATTGGCCAGAACATCAAGGATAACTCCCCTACTCTTCTTCAAAATAGTGCCTTGGGATCTTTTCCATCCACCTGAGAGGGCAGGCAGCGCCTTGATATAATGTCTCATCCGAAAGACGGCACCTCTGACAGTGCGGCACTCCCTCAGTACTGCACTGGAGCGTCAGCCTAGATTTTTTGTGCTCAAGTCTCTTGGAGTGGGACTTGAACTCACGACCTTTGCACTGAGAGGCTGAGGGTGCTGCCCACTGAGCCACAGCTGACAGGTCTGAGGAATGGGGGAAATACTCAATCTCGGAAGCCTGTCGACCAAGGGAGCCTCGAGACAGATGTCGCACTCAAGAGGAGTGAAGTTCCTTACATTTCAACTGGAATTGATGCAGAAGGGAACTGAAACCGGTAGAGAGTGGGTTGTACCCAGCAAAGAAAAGGACAAGCTAAGGTTTTTTTTTGCACCTCTTGAGGGGCAGGTCAGAGAAGATGCTAACTAGTCTGCCCAGAGGGCTCCTCTGAAATGTATAGCTGGGAGTAATTTCGGCTGAAATTGAGTAAATCAGAGTGGCGCTACAGACCTTTCTCTGGCACTAGCAGTGCGTATCCCCCAAGAGGTCTACTATTTAGACACATGTACTGCAGATACTGGAGCTTAGAGAAACTTGGTGCCTGCTGATGAAAAGTGTAATTCTGTGTGTGGATGCACATAATTGTTCTAACTGCTACTCTGACGTGGACCTCTCTGCCCTCATCTCATTGAGCAGATGCCTGCCATGTTTGGTAGCAGTAATGGCACTGTAATGTTCGGTTCCAGTCAATGACCACAGAAACACAGAAACACAGAAGATAGGAGCAGGAGTAGGCCATTCGGCCCTTCAAGCCTGCTCCGCCATTCAACGAGATCATGGCTGATCATCCAAACCCTAGCACCCGGTCCCTACACCGACAGCCATCCCACCCAAGCCCTATCCCCGTAACCCCACGTATTTAATCCCCCCTAACACTAAGGGTCAATTTTTATCATGGCCAATCAACCTAACCCGCACATCTTTGGACTGTGGGAGGAAACCGGAGCACCCGGAGGAAACCCACGCAAACACGGGGAGAATGTGCAAACTCCACACAGACAGTCGAGGTGCAAATAATAGCATTAGAATCATGCAGCACAGAAGGAGGCCATTCGACCCATCGTGCCTGTGCCGGCTCTTTGAAAGAGCTCTCCAATTAGTCCCACTCCCCCCTGCTCTTTCCCCATAGCCCTGCAAACTTTCCCTTTTCAATTATTTATCCAATTCTCTTTTGAAAGTTACTATTGAATCTGCTTCCACTGCCCTTTCAGGCAGCGCATTCCAGATCACAACAACTCGCTGCGTAAAAAAATGTTTCCTCATCTCCCCTCTGGTTCTTTTGCCAATCACCTTAAATCTGTGTCCTCTGGTTACCGACCCTCCTGCCACTGGAAACAATTTCTCCTCATTTACTCTATCAAAGCCATTCATGATTTTGAACGTGATTAAATCTATCAAATGCCATGCATGGCGTATGTGGTCTAGACCCAAAGATAGGGAGGGGAGAATAACATAGCCTGCAAATCACATCCACCAGCCTGCACATGCTTCTATCAACTCCTCTGTCCGCTTATTTTAAATAGCAACAACAACAACAACAACTTGTATTTATATAGCACCTTTAACGTAGTAAAACATCCCAAGGCGCTTCACAGGAGCGATTATCAAACAAAATTTGACACCCAGCCTCTTAAAGAAAGAAAGAAAGACTTGCATTTATATAGTGCCTTTCATGACCACCGGACATCTCAAAGCGCTTTACAGTCAATGTACTTTTTTTTGAAGTAGAGCCACTGTTGTAATGTGATATTAGGGCAGATCACCAAAAGCAGGTGATCAAAGTTTGGTCAAAGAAGTTTTAAGGAGTGTCTTAAAGGAGGAGAGAGAGGTAGAGAGGCAGAGAGGTTTAGGCAGGGAATTCCAGAGCTTAGGGTCCAGGCAGCTGAAGGCACGGCCGCCAATGGTGGAGCGAAGGAAATCAGGAATGCTCAAGAGGTCAGAATTAGAGGAGCGCAGAGATCTCAGGGGAGTTGTGGGGCTGGAGGAGATTACAGAGATAGGGAGGGGCGAGGCCTTTGAAAGGAGCAAAGATCTTTTATACGAGTGCATCAAGCAGTTGTACTATAATATTTCTGAAATGGCACTGTATCCATGACAAAAGCAACACTGAGCAGGCCAGTCGGCCCCAGCTGTTCTCAGATGTTGTCCTTTTAAAGACATCTGTACACTGAGATGAACTAATGGCGTTGAACTGCTAAAATGAGAACTTCACAGTGTTATCAATTATTCTTTGACCTTGGGTGGTGGCCCGGTAATTTGCAGGAACATGACTGAAGCTCAATGGTGTGAAATTCACTCCTACTGTGAAAGCTTTGATGTCTTGATCGCACTTCGAAGAGAATATTTTAACAGTTCAACACGAGCCTCAAGTCTTATTATAGAAGGAATCGCAGCCTTAATAAGCCTCAGTTAGGTGGCTGGGTGGTGCGTTGAGTTACACGCAGTACTTTCACCCCTGCCTGTGTCTGAATCCGAGCCAGACTGGTGGGATGATATCTCCCTGCAGCCCCCTGGATGAGTCTCGGACAGGTTCCTAGTGGCCCATGCTTAACCAGTGCAAAAACTGCATCTAATTTAGCAATTTATGCAGAAATACGGGCAGCTTTTTTTCTGTGAGCTGAAACTGACCACATTTCTGACACATTGTGACCATGACGGTGAAAGGAGACTGTTTTCAGTCTGATTTCCATTCAAACTCAACTCCCAGTGGGCTTCTAGTCACTGCAACAACAGGTCCCTCTTTTTGATTGATGTTCGATATTAATAGAATTGAAAAAAAATAGATGCCACTTAGATTCTCAGTGAGGAGTATGCAGGACACCTGAGAGACCCAGGATGGGTAAATGTAGCACATGGTGAGGTACTGGGCCATGCAGAGCCAGAGGGTCCCAGCTTCATTGTCTTTGTTGGGTTACTGATTTCAGCCTAGTTGGTGGTAGGAGCACCCCCGTTGTCCTCAGTGTCCCATGCCAAGGGAAGAGTAAAAAAAGAGTGGGATACGGGGGGGTTTCCCACTTCTGATCACTATCCAGTTACCACCATTGGAAAGGGTACGTTCCAATTGCAGGGTGAAGACCAAAGCAAGCTCATCTGATCGAAGAACCTACTGACACTCATTGTCCAAGGTCATGGATGAACAATGGCCACTTGGGTGAGATGCTGATGAGCTGTTGACCGTGAAACCGTCATAACTCTGAGTCACTGCCATCAGGAGGTGAACCTACAATGATTCAGAACAAAATTTAAGTGACAGATCCAGTCCAGGTCCACTGGGTTTGATAGGGTAGATGCAGAGAAGATGCCTCCCCTCATGGGGGAGTCCAAAACTAGGGGCCATAAATATAAGATAGTCACTAATAAACCCAATGGGGAATTCAGGAGAAACTTCTTTACCCAGAGAGTGGTGAGAATGTGGAACTCGCTACCACAGGGAGTGGTTGAGGCGAATAGTATAGATGCATTTAAGGGGAAGCTCGATAAACACATGAGGGAGAAGGGAATAGAAGGATATGGTGATAGGGTGAGATCAGATAAGGTGGGAGGAGGCTCGTGTGGAGCATAAACGCCGGCATGGACTAGTTGGACCGAATGGCCTGTTTGTGTGCTGTAGACTCGATTTAATTCAGTGGGAGCCTGATGCATGAGAAGCTTCCTGCATCACGGTTGCGACCTTGTGCATTATCTCTTTTTTTTTTGCTGTGGCTGGACATCAAGTGAAAGCAAGAGATCACTGTAAAGTTCTTACAATGAACTTGTTTTAGGGTTTAATGTAAGTCAAGATCAATCGAAAAAGGAATAATTAAGGTTTAAAAGACCTTTGCACATATTAAGATTCTGCAGCTCAAACTCTGCATTTTGCGGACCTGCCTTGCGCAGTTTAGTTGGTTGTCCAGTTGCTTTTTGTTCCTCAGTGCTGGCTCTCTCCTTCCCTCTTTGACTGATTTGAGCAACAATGTATTGAACACATAACTCATAGGTTCAGAATTCCAAATCTTTGGATGTTTGGTCTATCATGATGGATGAAGCATTACATACGCTCCAATGAACATGACATCACCAACATTTATATAGCGCCTTTAACGTAGATAAACGTCCCAAGGTGCTTCACAGGAGAGTAATCAGACATAATTTGACACCGAGCTACACAAGGAGCTATTAGGGCAAATGGCCGAAAGCTTGGTCAAAGAGGTAGGTTTTAAGGAGCGTCTTAAAGGAGGAGAGAGAGGTAGAGAGAAGGGGAGAGGCTTAGGGAGAGAATTCCAGAGCTTAGGGCCCAGGCAACTGAAGGTACAGCCTCCAATGGTGGAGCGAAGGAAATCGGGGATGCGCAAGAGAGCAGAATTGAAGGAGCGCAGAGATCTCAGAGGGTTGTGGGGCTGGAGGACGCAGCAGAGATGGGGAAGGGACGAGGCCATGGAGGGATTTGAACATGAGGATGAGAATTTAACATTTGAGGCATTGCCGGACTGGGAGCCAATGTAGGGGTGATGGGTGAACGGGACTTGGTGCGAGTTAGGAAAGGGACAGCAGAGTTTTGGATGAGCTCAAGTTTGCGGAGGGTGCAAGGTAAGGAGGCCGGACACACCCATACACTTGTTAGACTGACGCGGCATTCCATGTAACGGTGTTTTCCATTTATTTCTATGGGTCTGACCTCCAAGCCGAGACCAGAACTGGAGAAATTCCGTGAAGCGTAGGCTCCCTCCCTGCAGGTCCACCTGGTATTCCAGCCCAAACATGGGGCCATCAGTTATCCAAGGAGATCCTGGCATCACACTCCCTGCCTGGGCACTCGGAGAGACTACACCTCACCCTCACTCAGTGCTGAGCGAGCCTTCTGAACAACCCTTTCAATCATCTCCAGCCGTCAAAAAGAAGAAAAAGGAGGGTTTGCATTTATATAGCGCCTTTCACGACCTCAGTACGTCCCAAAGCGCTTTACAGCCAATGAAGTATTTTTGAAGTGTAGTCCCTGTTGTAATGTAGGAAAACTGAGATTGATAGATTTTTGTTAGGTAAGGGTATTAAGGGTTACGGAACCAGGTAGACGGAGTTAAGATACAGATCAGGCGTGATCTAATTGAATGGTGGAACAGGCTCGAGGGACTGAATGGCCTCCTCCTGTTCCTATGTCCCTATGTATAAAAGGACAATACCCTAACCCTGTCAACCCTCAAAAGCTAGGATTAATGAAATATAAGAACTTCGCTATACATAACTGCAAGTAACATATAAACCTGTAATGCACCATAACCCAAGAAGGCATGTAAACTCAGATCATAAAGATCCTGCAAAAATTCCTGTCCAGAACAAGCTATTCCCGTTATAAATGCCTTTTATTACTTAGCCGCAAGATTCATGGAGCACCATCGTTCAGTGCTGGCTAGCTGACCTTAAGCATGGTTAACTGTTCGTACCCAGAAACCAATGCAGGTTGCACCAAAGATTGAGCCCCCTCACCTGAGATGATTTGTGTCAGAACCTGTTTCCAGTGACCAGACCAAGCTTGATTCTACTTCTTAACTCCTTTTCTGTTTAAGTTCCTGACCCCTTTTGTTGTAATTGTATCGTGGCAAATAATTTCAGTGCATTGTAACACAACGTACAGTTCCTTGGATTAACATTAATGCTGGAAATTTGAATTCCAATGAGAACCACTTTATTTTCTGTTGTGGGAAAGTCCGAATGTCCATTCATCAAACTGCCTCGACATGACTGCCAACGTAGCTTCTGCCGTTCTTCCCTTTGGATATAATCTGTCGGTGGGTTTGTTACTCTGGATAACCCAATGTCAGTGCATGTGTGCCAACGTCAGGATTGCCACAATGTCACTTGGGCCCATTTACATCAGTAACAACTTGTATTTATACAGTGCTTTTAACGTAATGAAATCTCCCGAGGTGCTTCACAGGAGCCACATAAAAGAAAGAAAGACTTGCATTTATATAGCGCCTTTCACGACCACCGGACATCTCAAAGCGCTTTACAGCCAATGAAGTACTTTTTGAAGTGGAGTCATTGTTGTAATGTGGGAAACGCAGCAGCCAATTTGCACACAGCAAGCTCCCACAAACAGCAATGTGATAATGACCAGTTAATCTGTTTTTGTTATGTTGATTGAGGGATAAATATTGGCCAGGACACAGAGGAGAACTGCTGTACTCTTCTTCGAAATAGTGCCGTGGGATCTTTTACGTCCACCTGAGAGAGCAGACAGGCCCTCAGTTTAAAATCTCATTCGAAAGACAGCACCTCCAACAGTGTAGCACTGGAGTACCAGACTAGCTTTATCTGCACAAGTCCCTGGAGTGGCACTTAAACACACAAACTTCTGACTCAGAGGCGAGAGCGCTACCCACTGAGTCACAGCTGACACTATAAGGAGTTATTAGGACAGGCGACCAAAAGCTTGGTCAAAGAGGTAGGTTTTAAGGAGCATCTTAAAGGAGGTAGAGAGGCGGAGAGGTTTAGGGAGGGAATTCCAGAGCTCGGGCCCCAGGCAGCTGAAGGCACGGCCGCCAATGGTGGAGCGATAAAAATCGGGGATGTGCAAGAGGCCAGAATTGTAGGACTGGAGGAAGTTACAGAGTTAGGGAGAGGGGGGGGCAAGGCCATGGAGGAATTTCAGAACAAAGATGAGAATTTTAAAATTGAGGCGATGCTGGACGGGGAGCCAATGTAGGTTGATAATCGCTCCTGTGAAGCACCTTGGGACGTTTTACTATGTTAAAGTCGCCTTATAAAAGTAAGTTGTTATTGTTGAACAAAAGCACATCCAATATTTGAGTGGTTTTGTTACTGCGCTGTTCGTCTGAGCATCACAATATGTCGGCTAAAAAATGAAAACAAATTGGCTGGCACAGGAAGACTGAAATTTCCACGGAGCTGCTGTCAATCTGTGAGCTAATTTTTTATAGAGTTCAGTAAAATTCCTACTTGTCAATAATTCCCTCAGTTTGATCCAATTGGAAGAAACATAGCAACAAACATATGCCTCATTTTTATTTCCCCCCCACACCCCCAGCAGACGTGAAGTCAAACTACAGGAAACTCTTTTTTATCCGGCACCGACGTGGTGCCGGTTTATCAAAAAGTCCGGATTACAGAGAGGTATAGTTAAAAGGTACGAGAGCCCCGCACACAGCAACAGATCCAGGCGTCCCTGTTGCTTAGCAACAGCTGCAGGAACCCCGGTTACACAGCCACAGATCCAGGAATGGCCACTAATATGAAGTAAAACTTACCTGAACCTACTCCTGAATTTTGCCGGTTAACAGAGATTTCCGGTTATTTAGGTGCCTGTAACAACAAGAGGCTGTCCCACATTCACAGAATCCCCACAATGCAGATAGAGGCCATTTCGGCCCATCGAGCCTGCACCGACACATATCCCACCCTATCCCCGTAACCCCACGTATTTAATCCCCTAACACTAAGGGCCAATTTATCATAGCCAAATCAACCTAACCTGCACATCTTTGGACTGTGGGAGGAAACCGGAGCACCCGGAGGAAACCCACACAGACACAGGGAGAATGTGCAAACTCCACACAGACAGTCGCCCGAGGCCGGATTTGAACCCGGGTCCCTGGCGCTGTGAGGCAACAGTGCTAACCACTATGCCACCGTGCACCCCCTGCATTAAAGTGGGACAGGAGCAGACCGCAAGGCTTAAGCTAAATCATTAACATCCGCTGCTGTCCCAAATTCAATACTTGGACAGTTTTCAAAAGAGCAATCAATAATGATTAAAGTATTTACTTCCATCCTATTGAGCAGGGATGCGTTGACTGACTGACGGGCACTTAATCGCTACAGCTTGACACCGAGGTTCAGCCCGAGACTTGGGGATGGGGGAAGCATACTTACAATTCCTCGAATCATGTTTGACCTGACTTTCTTATTCCCACTAAAGAAATGTTTCCATGTAATTAAAACAGAAAATGCTGGAGACACTCAGCAGGTCAGGCAGCATCTGTGAAGAGAGAAACAGAGTTAACGTTTCAGGTCGATGACCTTTCGTCAGAACTGGAAAAAAGCAGGAAATGGAACAGATTTTTAAGCAAGTGAAGGGGCTGGGAAAGCGGGGAGGGGATGAAAGAACAAAAGGGAAGGTCTGTGATAGGGTAGAAGGCAGAAGAGATTAAGAGACATTAAGAGATATTCAAGGCGAGACGAGATGGTAATGGGACAGGTTAAGAAACAAAGGATGGCTCTCGATGAAGTGTGAATTGCGCTGGCAGAATGAAAGACAGCTGCCCTGTGGGAGAGAAGAAAAAAAGACACAGACAAAAAGTGTGGATGAAAAATATATATGTGATAGGGGCCGAGGTTATGATCTGAAATTGTTGAACTCTATGTTGAGTCCGGAAGGCTGTAAAGTGCCTAATCGGAAGATGAGGTGCTGTTCCTCGAGCTTACGCTGAGCTTCCATGGAACAATGCAAGAGGCCGAGGACGGTGAGGTCTGAGTGGGAATGGGGTGGAGAATGCACCTGCCTGATGCTGCCTGACCTGCCGAGTATCTCCAGCATTTTCTGCTTTTATTTCAGATTTCCAGCATCCGCAGTATTTTCTTTTTGTATAAATGTTTTCCATGTCTTCACTTAGACGGCGGCTGATCCGCACCTCAACTCCATTTGCCCACCGTTGCTCCACATCCCTCGATAACCTTACCCAACAAAAAATCTTAGCCATCTCAGTCTTGAAAACTCCAATTGACCCCCAGGGTCCACCGCCTTTTGCGGGGGGAAGTGAGTGAGTTCCAGATCCCGACTACCCTTCGTGTGGGGAAATAAGTGCTTCCTGATTTCCCTCTTGAATGGCCTAGTTCTAATTTTAAGATGACGTCCCCCCTCGTGGGGGGTATCTAGAACGAGGGGGGCACAGTTTCAGAATAAAGGGTCGCCCTTTTAGAACTGAGATGAGGAGGAATTCCTTCTCTCAGAGGGTCGTAAATCTGTGGAATTCTCTGCCCCAGAGAGCCGTGGAGGCTGGGTCATTAATTACATTTAAGGTGGAGATAGACAGATCTTTTCAAGGTAAGGGAGTGAAGGGTTATGGGGAGCGGGCTGGGAAGTGGCTTTGAGCCCAAGACCAGCCATGATCTTATTGAATGGTGGAGCAGGCTCGAGGGGCCAAGTGGCCTATTCCTGCTCCTATTTCTTATGTTCTTATGTTCCTGATTCCACCCCCACCACCAGAGGAAAATAGTCTCTCGGTATCTCCCCTTCCAAATCCTCATGAATGGCCCAGCTCTAATTTTAAGAACATATTCAGCAACAAAAATAACCCAGGCAATGGGAGGGCAGTAGCTGGAATCAAGCTCTGCAGGGATATCCTGGCATGCCGGGAATGGGGAGGTATTCTACAACCATGAGGACATAAGAACTCAATTGGAAGCTTTTTAATCTGGCGCGCGCGCGCTGCCTGAAAGGGCGGTGGAAGCAGATTCAATATTACCTTTCAAAAAAAAGCAACTGGGTAAATGCTTGCAGGGGAAGAAAATTGCGGGGCTGCGGGGAAAGAGCATGGAGAGTGGGACTAATGGGATAACGCTACCAAAAGAGGGACGGTGGGCCGAATGGCCTGCTTCTCTGCTGTATCATTCTATGATTTATGACATTATTTGCAATAAAAGTAAAAGAGAAACAAAAAAATCAGGACACAGCTGTGAAATTGGGATAAGGAGGTGAAGATCATGGCGATTTGAAAAAGTGCCGATGATTGCAAAATATTCAGCAATGGCTGCTGTTCCTTCCATCGGTGCCACTGCTATCCCTTATTCCTTATAAAAATATTTTATAGAAACATAGAAGATAGGAGCAGGAGTAGGCCATTCAGCCCCTCGAGCCTGCTCCGCCATTTAATGCGATCATGGCTGATCATCCAAATTCAGTACCCTGTCCCTGCTTTCTCCCCATATCCCGTGATCCCTTTAGCCTTAAGAAATATATCCAACTCCTTCTTGAATATATTTAATGAATTGGCCTCAACTGCCTTCTGTGGTAGAGAATTCCACAGGTTCACCACTCTCTGGGTGAAGAAATTCCTCCTCATCTCAGTCCTAAATGGCCTACCCCTTATCCTTAGACTGTGACCCCTGGTTCTGGACTCCCCCGCCATCGGGAACATCCTTCCTGCATCTAGTCTGTCTAGTCCTGTTAGAATTTTATAAGTTTCAATGAGATCCCCTCTCATTCTTCTAAACTCTAGTGAATATAAGCCCAATCAACCCAATCTCTCTTCATACGTCATTCCTGCCATCCCAGGTATCAGTCTGGTGAATCTTCGCTGCACTCCCTCCATGGCAAGAACATCCTCCCTCAGATAAGACGACCAAAACTGCACACAATACTCAAGGTGTGGTCTCACCAGGGCCCTGTACAACTGTAGCAAGATATCCTTGCTCCTGTACTCGAATCCTCTCGCTATGAAGGCCAACATTTATATTCAAAATTAACTTTTGTTCACTCTGCTGAGGTTTCATAAGAACATAAGAAATAGAAGCAGGAGTCGGCCATTTGGCCCCTCGAGCCTGCTCCGCCATTCAATAAGATCATGGCTGATCTTCGACCTCAACTCCACTTTCCTGCCCGCTCCCCATAACCCTTGACTCCCCTGTTGCTCAAAAATCTGTCCTTCTCCACCTTGAATATATTCAATGACCCAGCCTCCACAGCTCTCTGGAGTAAAGAATGCTACTGATTCACGACCCTCTGAGAGAAGAAATTCCTCCTAATCGCCAACTTAAATGGGCGACCCCTTATTCTGAGACTATGCCCCCTCGTTCTAGATTCCCCCAGGAGGTTTCTTTCCCAGGTCTTTCTCTATTAAACAATATATGACTGTGATACTGGGAGCAGCTACTTATAGGAAAATCCACATCAAAACAGTGGGAGACTTTCAGAAGGGAAATAGAGAGAGTACAACGCCAACATGTTCCTGTAAAGGTCAAGGGTGGGACCAACAAGCAAAGGGAACCTTGGATGACAAGGGATATACAAAAATGCATTAGGAATAAAAGGGGGGCTTTTGGCAGTTACAAAAGACTAAAGACGGAAGAAGCCCTAGAGGAGTATAAAAAGTGCAGGGGCGTACTTAAAAAAGAAATTAGGAGGGCGAGGAGGGGCCATGAAATAACACTGGCGAGCAAAATAAAGGAAAATCCTAAGATGTTTTATAAGTATATTAAGGGCAAGAGGATAACCAGGGAAAGGGTAGGGCCCATTAGGGACCAAAGTGGCAATCTGTGTGTAGAGCCAGATGAGGTAGGCGGGGTTTTAAATGAATTTTTTGCATCTGTGTTCACTATGGAGAAAGACGATGCAGACATAGAAATCGGGCAAGGGGACTGTGACATACTTGAACATATTAGCATCGAGAGGGAGGAGGTGCTAGCGGTTTTAGCAGGCCAAAAAGTGGATAAATCCCCAGGCCCGGACGAGATGTATCCCAGGCTGCTGTGGGAGGCAAAGGAGGAGATTGCAGGGGCTCTGACACAAATTTTCAGAACCTCTCTGGCCACAGGGGATGTACCAGAGGACTGGAGAACAGCTAACGTAGTACCATTATTCAAGAAGGGTAGCAGGGATAAACCAGGGAATTACAGGCCAGTGAGCCTAACATCTGTGGTAGGGAAATTATTGGAAAAAATTCTGAGGGACAAAATTAGTCTCCACTTGGAGAGGCAAGGATTAATCGGGAATAGTCAGCATGGCTTTGTCAAGGGTAAATCATGTCTGACAAATCTGATTGAATTTTTCGAGGGGGTGACTACGGGGGTGGATGAGGGAAATGCTGTGGATGTGGTTTACATGGACTTCAGTAAAGCTTTTGACAAAGTCCCGCATAGGAGACTGGTCAAGAAGGTAAGAGCCCATGGGATCCAGGGTGCCTTGGCGCGTTGGATCCTAAACTGGCTGAGTGGCAGGAGGCAGAGGGTGATGGTCGAAGGTTGCTTTTGTGACTGGAAGCCTGTGTCCAGTGGGGTACCTCAGGGATCGGTGCTGGGTCCCTTGTTGTTTGTGATCTACATAAATGATTTAGATGAGAATGTAAAAGGTATGATCAGTAAGTTCGCAGATGACACGAAAATTGGTGGGGTGGTAAATTGCGAGGAGGAAAGCCTCAGGCTACAGGACGATATAAACGGGTTGGTCAGATGGGCGGAAAAGTGGCAAATGGAATTTAACCCTGAAAAGTGCGAGGTGATGCATTTTGGACGGACAAATAAGGCAAGGGAATACACAATGAGTGGTAGGACCCTAGGAAGTACAGAGGGTCAGAGGGACCTTGGTGTACATGTACATAGATCCCTGAAGGCAGCGGAACAGGTAGATAAGGTGGTTAAAAAGGCATATGGGATACTTGCCTTCATTAGCCGAGGCATAGAATATAAGAGCAGGGAGGTTATGATGGAGCTGTACAAAACGCTGGTGAGGCCACAGCTGGAGTACTGTGTGCAGTTCTGGTCGCCTCACTATAGCAAGGATGTGATTGCTTTGGAGAGGGTGCAGAGAAGATTCACCAGGATGTTACCTGGGATGGAGCGCCTCAGCTATGAAGGGAGGCTGGACAGGCTGGGGTTGTTTTCCTTGGAGCAAAGAAGGCTGAGGGGGGACCTGATTGAGGTGTACAAAATGATGAGGGGCATAGATAGGGTAGATAAAGAGGAACTTTTCCCCTTAGTAGGGGGGTCAATAACAAGGGGGCATAGATTCAGGGTAAGGGGCAGGAGATTTAGAGGGGATTTGAGGAGGAACTTCTTCACCCAGAGGGTGGTTGGAATGTGGAACTCAATGCCTGAAAGGGTGGTAGAGGCAGGAACCCTCACAACATTCAAGAAGCATTTGGATGAGCACTTGAAATGCCATTGCATACAAGGCTATGGACCAAATGCTGGAAAATGGGATTAGACTGGACAGGGATGGATGGGCGGCGCAGACACGATGGGCCGAAGGGCCTCTTTCTGTGCTGTAAAACTCTATGGCCTAGAAATTCACTGGCCTTAGCGCCGCTTTTGAGGCGCTAGAGGGCCTAGCGCCGAAGTTATGGCCAGTTTAGAAATTGACAGGGGCCCTAAATCGGCGTTAGGCCGGTAGCGCTGCGCCGGCACCGATGACGTCATCGGTGTGCGCAGCGTCCCGGTTGCCATGGTAACCCGCCCGAACTCGGAAATTGAGTTGCGGCCGCCTCGCCCGTGGCAGCCGCAAGCAACGTTCTGGCAGAGGTGCCTTACAGAACTTTGCGCCGGCGCATTAAAGGCCCCGCGGCGGCCGGCCCCTTTCCCGCCGGCCGCCTGGCCGCAGCTCCCTCCCCGGACTTCCCCCCCCCCCCCCCCCGGAACAGAAGCAAGCCTGGCACTTGTCCGAGGTGCCGGGCTCATTTTTAAAAAGATTATCGCGGGCCGCGGCCGGGTGCAGGCATCTCCTCCTTAACGGAAGGAGGAGGCCTGCACTTCCCGAGCCTGCTGCACCGCAGCGGGCGCCGCAGCGCCGGAATAGCGCCGCAATGCGGCGCGTGGCGCCAGTTTTGAGGCGCTGAGACCCCTCAGTAGCGCCGGCAGCCGTTTGGGCGCGGCGCTACTGAATTTTTGGCGCGCGCAGGGGGACTTAGCGCCGGCACTAACTTCCGGCGCTAAAGCCCTCGCTGCGCCAAAACCGAATTTCTAGGCCTAGTTAGACAGGTAGGATCACCCTCTCGAGTGCTCACCAAGCCACAGGGGTTAGGAACATAGGAACAGGAGTAGGCTATTTAGCCCCTCGAGCCTGTTCCGCCATTCGGTGGCTGATCTGCAACCTAACTCCATATACCCGCCTTTGCCCCATGCCCCTTAATACCTTTTGTCATGAATCTTATCATTCATGGAGAAATGACTCATGAAATAATGCTGGGCGGCCAGTTGGTGGCACCGTCCAAGGAATATAAATACTCGGGTGTGGGCCCAGCTTGCTCAGGATGTTTCTGTAACCAGGAACTAGTGATGTAACTAGAATCTCATGGTTGTGAAACAGTTGATTAAAGCCTTGTTTTATACTCAAACCAAGTGCTTAGTAGTCTTTTTACATCACCTTTAGTTAACAAAAATCTAACAATCTCGGATTTAAGAGCTTGCATTAATATAGCACCTTTCACTGTGTCCCAAAACACTACAATGAAGTAGTTTTGAAGATTTGCTGCTACAAGTCTCTGGATGGGGACTTGAACCCACAACCTAGCATCAATTGTCGTTTGCGGAAGAGAGTTCCAAACTTCTACCGCCCTTTTGCGTGCAGAAGTGTTTCCTAACTTCACTCCTGAAAGGCCTGGCTCTAACTTTTAGGCTCTGTCCCCTAGTCCTAGAATCCCCAACCATGGCTGGAGCAAAAAACCCGGAGTCCGGGAAGGCTTGAGCCTAAACAGAGATGGATTGTGCCTCGTGCAACACAATCAGCGAAAGTATTAATGAGGCTTAATTTGCACCTGCAATCCAAATGCCCATTCTTTATGTGCCCCCTCAGACAGCCAGCATTAGGTGTCAGTGGGTAGCGCTCTTGCCTTTGGGGTCAGAAGGTTGTGGGTTCAAGTCCCCGTCCAGAGACTTGTAGCATCAAATCTTCAAACCTACTTCATTGTAATGTTTTGGGACACCATGAAAGGTGCTACAGTATATAAATGCAAGCTCTTTCTCTCTAAAAGCCTTTCAAACCTACTTGAACAGGTGGGAATGTAAACATTGATTTCAGGACAATTAGACTCTGCCTTGGAACGCAGCGACCAAACTCTGGGGACGACACTTTGCTCAATTCTCAAGAATCCGTAAGACCAGACGTGCCATATAGGGGGAAAATTGGGTTGATTTGTGCCTCTCGTTAGTGCCCCCGCGGGACACTAATGGGTCGCAAATTCCCATGCGCCCGGGCGCGGCGCCGCTAATGCCTTCAGCGGGAGGTTAGTGGTGGCAGTAGCCAGTAGCGCCCTGTGGCACTGTGCCACTGGCGATGATGTCATCGCCCCATGACAGCGTCCTACTTGCGCTCCAGCCGTAAAATTTCCTTGCGCCCCCTGACCTACCGCCGGACGATATGTGCGACAGGGTCAGGGGGTGTTTTAGCAGCGATGGCGACGCCACTTTAAGGGCAGGTGTCGGGCGGCCATTTTGTTTTGGCCGACTACTGGCACCTGCCCCCTCCTTCCCCTTTTTTTCCTCGGGGTGCCGGCCGCGATCGCTCAGCCCCGGCGCTCCTCTTGAGTGCCGGGCTGTTTTCACGGCACCCCTCTCCCCGGTGGTCCGGCGGGGCCCCGATGCGCGTAGCGCTAGGCCCCTCCCCTTTAATCACGGGAGGGAGGCCTGCAATGACGCGGCGCTACGTGCCGACGCACGTGACGCTGTTGCACCTAGCGCCGCGATCTTCAGTTGTAGCGTCCCAAGGAGGAGGGGGAGCCCTTCCAGTAGCCCCATCTCCTGCTTGGGGCGCTACCACTGAATTTCCAGTGGAGGGGCGCTAACGTCGCCAGGGCGCTAATTTTAGCAAATTGACCAAAGGGACGCCACCCAATATTTCCCCCTTTATGTGGAAATGCATTTGCTGCAGTTGCAATATCACTAGGGACTTTAGGGACAAGTGACTATAATATGATTGAATTTTACATTAAGTTTGAGAGTGATGTAGTCCAATCTGAAACTAAGGTCTTCAATCTAAACAGAGGAAACTACAAGGGTATGAGGGACAAGTTGGCCACGGTAGATCGGGAGGCTACACTAACAGGTATGAGGGTGGACATACAATGGCTAACATTCAAGGAAATAATGCATAATTTGCAACAAACATATATTCCTCTAGGGCATAAAAACCCAAAAGGAAAAGTGATCCAACCATGGCTGACAAAAGAAATTAAAGCTAGTATTAAGTCAAAGGAGGAAACTTATAAAGTTGCCAGAAAAAGCAGTCAGCCTGAGGATTGGGATCTATTTAGAAATCAGCAAAGGGGGACCAAGAAATTGATAAAGAAAGGGAAAATGGAGTATGAGCACAAACTAGCGAAAAATATAAAAATGGATTGTAAAAGCTTCTATAGGTATGTGAAAAGGAAAAGACTGGCGAAGGTAAATGTAGGTCCTTTACAGTCAGAGACGGGAGAATTTATAATGGGGAATGAGGAAATGGCAGGGAAATTAAATAAATACTTTGTTTCTGTTTTCACGGAGGAAGACACAAAACCCTCCCAGAAATACGAGAAAACCAAGGGTGTGACGAGAATGAGGAACTTAAAGAAATTATTATTAGTAAAAAAACAGTACTAGCAAAATTAATGGGACTAAAAGTCGATAAATTCCAAGGACTGGATGACCTACATCCTAGGGTTTTGAAAGAGGTGGCCATTGGGATAGTGGACGCATTGGTTGTCATCTTCCAAAATTCTATAGATTCTGGAACGGTTCCTGCAGATTGGAGGATAGCAAATGTAACCCCACTATTTAAGAAAGGAGGGAGAGAGAAAACGGGGAACTATCGACCTGTTAGCCTCACATCAGTAGTTGGGAAAATGCTGGAATCTATTATAAAGGATGCAATAACTGGGCAATTAGAAACTAATAGCAAGTTTGGGCAGAGTCAATATGGATTTATGAAAGGGAAATCCTGTTTGACAAACCTATTGGAGTTCTTTGAGGATGTAACTAGTGGAGTAGACAAAGGGGAACCGGTAGATGTGGTGTATCTGGATTTTCAGAAGGCCTTCGATAAGGTCCCACACAAGAGGTTGGTGAACAAAATTAGGGCACATGAAATTGGGGGTAATATACTAGCATGGATTGAGAATTGGTTAACAGATAGAAAACAAAGAGTAGGGATAAACGGGTCTTTTTCAGGATGGCAGGCTGTGACTAGTGGGGTACCGCAAGGATCAGTGCTTGGGCCCCAGCTATTCACAATCTATATCAATGATTTGAATGAGGGGACTAAATGTAACATTTCCAAATTTGCTGATGATACAAAGCTAGGTGGCAGTGTCAGTTACGAAGAGGATGTGAAGAGGCTTCAAGGGGATCTCGACAGGCTCAGTGAGTGGGCGAGAACATGGCAGATGGAATATAATGTGGATAAATGTGAAGTTATCCACTTTGGTAGAAAAAACAGAAAGGCAGACTATTTCCTAAATGGTGAAAGATTGGGGAATGCAGATGCTCAAAGGGACCTGGGTGTCCTTGTACATGAGTCACTGAAAGTGAATGTGCAGGTGCAGCAAGCCATTAGGATGGCAAATGGAATGCTGGCCTTCATTACAAGAGGATTTGAGTACAAGATAAAAAAGTTTTACTCCAATTATATAGGGTCTTGGTGAGACCACACCTGGAGTACTGTGTACAATTTTGGTCTCCTTACCTAAGGAAGGATATACTTGCCATAGAGGGAGTGCAATGAAGGTTCACGAGATTGATTCCTGGGATGGCGGGACTGTTGTATGAGATGAGATTAAGTAAATTAGGCCTGTATTCTCTTGAATTCAGAAGAATGAGAGGGGATCTCATTGAAGCATACAAAATTATTACAGGGATTGATAGGATGGATGCTGGGAGAATGTTTCCCTTGGCTGAGGAGTCTAGAACCAGGGGCCACAGCCTCAGGATAAAGGGTCGGCCATTCAGGACTGAGATGAGAAGAAATTTCTTCACACAGAGGGTGGTGAATCTTTGGAATTCTCTACCCCAGGGGACTGTGGAGGCTCAGTCATTGGGTATATTCAAAAGTGAAGTCGATAGATTTCTGACTAGTAAAGGCATCAAGGGATATGGCGATAGGGCCGGTGAATGGAGTTGAGGCAGAAGATCAGCCATGATCTCATTGAATGGCAGAGCAGGCTCGAAGGGCCGAATGGCCGACCCCTGCTCCTATTTCTTATGTTCTTACTACCGGTATTGGCTGCTCGCAGATTCCCCCAGCATGCTCCACCTGCACCCAGATACCCCCACCCCAGACTGCTCCCAGACACCCCCACCCCAGACTGCTCCCAGACACCCCCACCCCTGACTGCTCCCAGACACCCCACCCCCGACTGCTCCCAGTCACCCCCACCCCAAACTGCTCCTAGACATCCCCACTCCAGCCCGCACCCAGACACCCCCACCCAGACTGCTCCCAGACACCCCCACCCCAAACTGCTCCCAGACATCCCCACCCCAGCCTGCTCCCAGACACCTCCAACCCAGCCTACACCCAGACTGCTCCCAGACACCCCCACCCCAGCCTGCTCCCAGACACCCCCACCCAGACTGCTCCCAGACACCCCCACCCCAGACTGCTCCCAGACACCCCCACCCAGACTGCTCCTAGACACCCCACCCCCGACTGCTCCCAGACACCCCCACCCCAAACTGCTCCCAGGCATCCCCACCCCAGCCCGCACCCAGACACCTCCACCCAGACTGCTCCTAGACACCCCACCCCCGACTGCTCCCAGACACCCCCACCCAGACTGCTCCCAGACATCCCCACCCCTGCCTACACCACCTGCACCCAGATGCCCCCCACTCAAACGTGGCAGCCACACCCAGAGGGCCCCACCCCAGGTTCTGCTATATCATATACTGCCATTAGGAGACCCCACGAAACCAGGAAGCTGCTCTCCAGTCCTGTTAAAGATGGCTCTTTGGCCAGGCATAGCTGCGTTGTTCAACCCCCAGACACTGTCAAATAATTATCCTACCCTGGCGTCGTGCGGCAGTCAGCAATTTAATGTTTTATTTAAAACTTTGTTGAATAAATGAAGCACCATCACAACAGACCCAGGCGATGACCCGGTAACGCCCGGAGTTACTGCTTCTACACTCTGGGTGCCTCGTGTTTGCTGCTGAGCCAGTTCACATGCGGGAGTCACCTGACACGGCCCAGTCCGTGCGGGAGGTCAAGAGGCACGCAAAGAAGCGTTGGCCGAGGGGCAGTTCTGGGGCAACCTCAGACCGCTCAGGAAGTTCAAATGACATGGAATTGCGTAGAATTTTACAGCACAGAAACAGGCCATTCGACCCAACTGATCCGTGCCGGTGTTTATGCTCCACACGAGCCTCCTCCCACCCTACATCATCTCACCCTATTAGCTTATCCTTCTATTCCTTTTTCCCCTCATGTGCTTATCTTGGTTTTGCTTAAATGCATCTATACTATTCACCTCAACTACTCCCTGTGGTAGCGAGCTCCACATTCTCACCACTCTCTGGGTAAGGAAGTTTCTCCGGAATTCCCTATTGGATTTATTAGTGACTATCTTACATTGATGACCCCTAGCTTTGGTCTCCCCTGCAAGCGGAAGCCTTTTCTCTATGCCTACCCTATCGTAAACCCCTTCATAATTTTAAAGACCTCTATTAGGTCATCCCTCAGCCTTCTCTGTTCTATCCTGGGCTGATTTCTGTGAGCAAATACTGAGAGGCAGGCACTGGGATGAGAAACACTGACAGCCAGCTTGAAGCTCTGATGGTCAACGTGCGTGCAACTGTCTTCAGCAACCCAGGG
The DNA here is from genome assembly GCF_052327205.1 of Somniosus microcephalus. Taxonomy (NCBI): domain Eukaryota; kingdom Metazoa; phylum Chordata; class Chondrichthyes; order Squaliformes; family Somniosidae; genus Somniosus; species Somniosus microcephalus. Next base: position 186,631,488 of record NC_140999.1, on the reverse strand, counting down.
TCAGGGAAGAGGTAAATCCGCCAAGAGTCCTGCTTGTGATCACTATTCGATGACTCACAATGGAAACCACGGGCTCGATTTTCCAAGCCCCGAGGAGGCGGGTTTGGAGGCGGGAGTGGTGGGAAAATTGCAGAATCGGGGGGGCAGGAACCCATCCCACCCCCAACCCGCCTCCGTGCCAATGTCCCAGGAGGCGGGTACCCGACCTGTGCTGGGAGCCGCCTCCCCGAGGCGGGAAGGGGATTAGTGCCAATTAACTGCCTGTTAACAGGTAGTTAACAGGCAGTTTTTTGCCTAATCCCTATTTTTAGCCCTGAAGTGTGGGATGTCCGACGGCTCCGAACCACGTCAAATTAGCGAGGCGGACCGTCGGTCTGCAGGGGTTGGAGGGGTCGAGATGTCCGTTGTGCAGGTGAGTGATGGGTGCATGTGTGCAGAGGTAAGTGTGTGAGGTAAGTGTAAAGTGTTTTAATAAGTTTTACTTACCTTTACTTTCTCCTGCAGGCTTCCTTCCTTCAGTTCTCGGGAGTCCCTGAGCTCACCGGCACAGAAAGCAGAATGGCCGCTGAACTGTCAAAAGCTGCAGCCTCTGCTTTCTGGTCTGGAGCGATCTCTAACTGAGTCTGAGTAGAAGGACTCAAGTTAGAAGACAGGTTGTCCGTGTTTGACAGCTTCACAGAGCCATCAAACGCTGAGTTTTCATCTGTCAAAAGCTCTTGACAGATGAAATGTCAATCGCTGACGTCACCAGTAACCAGGTGTCCCTTAATTGGCCTGCTGAGCCCGCTGGGTGGGCTTAACAAGGTCAATCAAGGTAAAATGGCGTGGGTTGGTCACAAGTCAATGGAGGCGGGACTACAACCCAAAAAGTGGGAGTCCCGCCTCCAAAAGCTCCCCATTGACAAAATCGAGCCCTACATGTTTGTGGTGAGCTGTTATGCACTCATGGAAGAATAGCCCTTGGATACTAAAATGAATAAAATTTGAAAGAACTAGCATTTATATAGCGCCTTTCACAACCTCAGGACGTCCCAAAGAGCTTTACAGCCAATGAAGTGCTTTTCGAAGTGGAGTCACTGTTGTAATGTAGGAATCGCAGCAGCCAATTTTGCGCACAGCAAGCTCCCACAAACAGCAATGTGATAATGACCAGATCATCTGTTTTTTAGTTGGTTGAGGGATAAATATTGGCCCAGGACACCGGGGAGAACTCCCCTGCTCTTCTTCAAAACAGTGGCCATGGAATCTTTTATGTCCACCTGAGAGAGCAGATGGGACCTCGGTTTAACATCTCATCTGAATGACGGCACCTCCGACAGTGCAGCACTCCCTCAGCACTGCACTGGGAGTGTCGGCCTAGATTATGCGGGGGGGTGTGGGGTGGAATGTAACTTCGGTGGGGACACATAGTAGCAGATGCGTTTATAGGCCCTGCCCGATTCTTCTTCCCATTAATAGGCAGCCAATCCATTACTGCATGTTCTGCGTCCCTGACGAACTTAAATTTCACCCCCCTCAGTCTCTGGACTGGGGCTGTGAACCCTCAACCCTCTGACTCAGAAGTAAAGGTGCTATCACTGAGCCAAGGCGGGGGGGTGGGGGGGGTCATTGTAACCTGACCACCTCCTGTAATCCAGTGCAGTGCTGAGGGAGTGCTGTACTGTCGGAGATGCCGTCTTTCGGATGAGACATTAAACCGAGGCCCCCGTCTGCTCTCTCAGGTGGGCGTAAAAGATCCCGTGGCACTATTTCGAAGAAGAGCAGGGGAGTTCTCCCCGGTGTCCTGGCCAATATTTATCCCTCAACCAACATAACAAAAAACAGACTATCTGGTCATTATCACATTGCTTCGGTCGCCTGAGGAAGAGAGTGTTTGAAGACCAGGACCTCAAACCCAGCACCAAGCTCATGGTCTACAGGGCAGCAGTGATACCCGCCCTCCTGTATGCTTCAGAGACATGGACCATGTACAGCAGGCACCTCAAAGCACTGGAGGGGTACCACCAACGCTGCCTCTGCAAGATCCTGCAAATCCATTGGCAGGATAGGCGCACCAACATCAGTGTTCTTGCTCAGGCCAACATCCCCAGCATCGAAGCTTTGACCACGCTCAATCAGCTCCAATGGACGGGCCACATCGTCCGCATGCCTGATACGAGACTCCCAAAACAAGCGCTCTACTCGGATCTCCAGCACGGCAAGAGAGCCCCAGGTGGGCAGAGGAAACGCTTCAAGGACACCCTCAAAGCCTCCTTGAAAAAGTGTAACATCCCCACCGACACCTGGGAATCCCTGGCCCAAGACCGTACAAAGTGGAGGAGAAGCATCCGGGAAGGCACCGAATACCTCGAGTCTCTTCGCCGGGAGCAAGCGGAAGCCAAGTGCAAACAACGGAAGGAGCGCCCGTCAACCCAAGCACCCCACCAACCCGCCCCTTCAACCATCGTCTGCCCCACTTGTGACAGAGACTGTAGGTCCCGTAGTGGAAGCAAGTCATTTTCAGTTCCGAGGGACTGCCTAAGAGAGAGAGAGCTGTTTGTGGGAGCTTGCTGTGTGCAAATTGGCTGCCGCGTTTCCCACATTACAACAATGACTACACTTCAAAAAGTACTTCATTGGCTGCAAAGCACTTTGAGACGTCTGGTGGCCGTGAAAGGCGCTATAGAAATGCAAGTCTTTTTTCTTCTTCTTTCTTTCTCTGCAAGAAAGGGGGGATTGGGCCTGTTTCCCCACCCACCCCCCCCCCGGCCTGGTTTTAGTCTGCATTGACTTCCTTCTTTCTTGCAGGGGAAGATCTCTCACCGCACCTGTGTGTTGTTTCCCTGATCTCACCCCACTCTGCGCCCCTTCACCCCCCAGCGCAGGGTGCTTGCTGATAGCCACTAGTGGCCAGCCTCGAACTCGCGCTTTGGATCCGTCTGTTGAAATCGCCCATCACACCCTTCACATCAAATCCTTTCAAAACACCTACTGCCCAACCAGCATTAAAGCGCGCAGTGCCAGTCACTCTCCGAGTTCCAGTTCTACTTTGAAAATAAATGATTCACTGTAATGTGATTAAAAATGCTAATCGTAATGACTAAAATGCTAATTGTAATTTGATTAATAACTATTAACAATTGAAGTGTGACTGAAATTAATGATGCACTGCAGTGTAATTCGAAGAGTGATGATAACACTGATGAATTGCAATGAATTAAAGGTTATTTGTTTTGTAAATTATATCATCCAGATAAAAAGGGTAATATGTAGCACCTTATCACATTCTCAGGGAGTCCCGCTGCACTGCACAGCAGATAAATTATCTTTGACGTGCAATCATTGTTTTATAAGCAAATGCTACAGCCAATTTGTGCACAGCACGATCCCACAAACAGCAGATGAATGAATGACCAGAACAGTTGCTTTAGGTGGGAGGAGTGTTGGCTGGGACACCGGGGAGAACTCCCTGCTCCTCTTCAAGTAATCCCATGGGTTCTGTTGCGCCTGAGCCAGCGGGGACTCATTCTTACATCGGTTTCGGCCGTGGATCTGCAGGTCGCACTCTCGCCTGTGGGTCAGAGGTCGTGGGGTTCATAGTACCCGCTCCAGAGACCTGAGCGCAAATTCCCAGCTGACACTCCCAGTGCCAGTACTGAAGGAAGCGCTGCGCTGTCGGATGGTGCCGTCTTTCGGATGAGACGTTAAACCGAGGCCCCGTCTGCTCTCACAGGTGGACGTAAAAGATCTCACAGCACTATTTTGAGTAAGATTTGAGGAGTTACCCCCGGTGTCCCGGCCAATATTTATCCCTCAATCAACATCACTAAAAACAGATTATCTGGTCATTATCACATTGCTGTTTGTGGGAGCTTGCTGTGCGCAAATTGGCTGTCGCGTTTCCTACATTACAAGAGTGACTACACTTCAAAAAAAAGTACTTCATGACGTAAGAAAACTACTAGGATGTTCCCGATGGTCAGGGAGTCCAGAACCAGGGGTCCCAGTCTAAGGATAAGGGGTAGGCCATTTAGGACAGAAATGAGGAGTAATTTCTTCACCTAGAGAGTGGTGAACCTATGGAATTCTCTACCACAGAAGGCAGTAGAAGCCAATTCATTAAATATATTCAAGAAGGAGTTGGATATATTTCTTAAGGCTAAAGGGATCAAGGGGTATGGGGAGAAAGCAGGGACAGGGTACTGAATTTGGATGATCAGCCATGATCGCATTGAATCGCGGAGCAGGCTCGAGGGGCCGAATGGCCTGCTCCTGCTCCTAGCTTCTATGTTTCTATGTTTCTAGAAGGTTTGTGTGTTCAAGTACCCACTCCAGAGACTTGAACACATAATCTAGGCTGACACTCCCAATCCAGTGCTGAGGGAGTGCTACACTGTCGGAGTTGCCGTCTTTCAGATGAGACGTTAAACCAAGGGCCTGTCTGCTCTCTCAGATGGATGTAAAAGATCCCATGGCACTATTTCAAAGAAGAGCAGGGGAGTTCTCCCCGGTGTCCTGGCCAATATTTATCCCTCAATCAACATCACTAAAAACAGATTATCTGGTCATTATCCCATTGCTGTGTGTGGGAGCTTGCTGTGCACAAATTGGCTGCCGCACTTCCTATATTACAACAGTGACTCCACTTAAAAAAGTACTTCATTGGCTGTAAAGCACTTTGGGACATCCTGAGGTCGTGAAAGGCGCTATATAAAGTATTTTTTTATAAGGGAAGCAGATTTGAACGGAAAAGTCAGTTGCAGTTCATTTAACAAAAAATCTTTATTTTCATCCTCGTCATTCTCAAAATCTTTGGCATTCCATGAATTAAGCTCTCGGGCTTGAGGGCTTTCAATCTTGGCTTTAAAAACTATGCATGGCTTTAATTAAATATAAAAAACAATTGTTAAAAGAAAAATTGCAAACATGTTTCACACTACATGACAATAATTGGAATGGGTGAGGATGAGTTCAAATACAGATGCCGACCTGAATTTTGATTCTTCCCTTCAGGTAATGCTCTGTCGTGCTGATTTAAAATGAAAAGCGTAAAATGTATGAGTAATTTTCAGATCATCTGATTGAATGGGCAGAGGATGAATGACAGGTGCTGGTCAGAGACATGACATTTGGGTGAAGAAGCAGCAATAGGATCCATGTACTTTGTCCCCTTCTTGCAAAAACACTGAACATCTAGCGCTCCAACATCAGACAAACCATAGGGCTGGAGCAACATGTGGAGCGGCTTTAAATAGAGAAGGGGGAGTGTGACTTTAAACAGTGAAAGGGGGAGTGTGACTTTAAACAGAGAAGGGGGAGTGTGACTTTAAATAGAGAAAGGTGGAGTGTGACTTTAAACAGAGAAAGGGGGAGTGTGACTTTAAACAGAGAAGGGGGAGTGTGACTTTAAACAGAGAAAGGGGGAGTGTGACTTTAAACAGAGAAAGGGGGAGTGTGACTTTAAACAGAGAAAGGGGGAGTGTGACTTTAAACAGAGAAGGGGGAGTGTGACTTTAAACAGTGAAAGGGGGAGTGTGACTTTAAACAGAGAAAGGGGGAGTGTGACTTTAAACAGTGAAAGGGGGAGTGTGACTTTAAACAGAGAAGGGGGAGTGTGACTTTAAACAGAGAAAGGGGGAGTGTGACTTTAAATAGAGAAAGGTGGAGTGGGGCTTTAAATAGAGAAAGGGGGAGTGTGACTTTAAATAGAGAAAGGTGGAGTGTGACTTTCATTAGAGAAGGAGGAGTGTGACTTTAACTAGAGAAAGGGGGAGTGTGACTTTAAATAGGGAAGGAGGAGTGTGACTTTAAATAGAGAAAGGGGGAATGTGACGTTAAATAGAGAAGGAGGAGTGGGACTTTAAATAAGAGTTTTTGTGCAGGTATTAATCGTGTGACCATTAACACTTCATCTGTATGAAAGCCCCATGCCATTTTAAGAGAGAGTAACTAGCGGAGAGTCGAGAAGCCAGCTCTGGTATGATGCATTTTTAAAGGTGATGATTATCAACCTGTCAGAAAACATCACACCATGACATCCCGGTTCCCAATCAAGCAGTGCCAAGTTCGAGTCCCCAGGCTTGCTCACATTCAAAGCTGTCATCTTCAATTGTCATGAAATTCATTAATTCTTGACCTCTCCAATTAGGCACGATTCTAATTGGCTGTAAGTGCTGTCCTTTGAGTGGCAGTCAACACTGGCAGTTTCTGAAAACTATTTTTTAATTCCTCGTTGCCCACTTTTGCTTTGGGCTAGATTTTCCTGTTCCTGGATGGCTTTGGTGCAGCGAATGTAGGAAAATCACGCGGGGGGGGGGGGAAACAGAAAGAACAGAGACAGGGAGGGTCGAGGCCATGGAGGGATTTGAACATGCGGATGAGAATTTTAAAATTGAGGCATTGCCGGACCGGGAGCCAATGTAGGGCTGATGGGTGAACGGGACTTGGTGCGAGTTAGGACACGGGGCAGTGAGCACAGGGGGTGATGGGTGAACGGGACTCGGTGCGAGTTAGGACACGGGGCAGTGAGCACAGGGGGTGATGGGTGAACGGGACTGGGTGCGAGTTAGGACACGGGGCAGTGAGCACAGGGGGTGATGGGTGAACGGGACTTGGTGCGAGTTAGGAAAGGGACAGCAGAGTTTTGGATGAGCTCAAGTTTGCGGAGGGTGCAAGGTAAAGAGGCCGGACACACCCATACACTTGGTAGACTGACGCGGCATTCCATGTAACGGTGTTTCCCATTTATTTCTATGGGTCTGACCTCCAAGCCGAGACCAGAACTGGAGAAATTCCGTGAAGCGTAGGCTCCCTCCCTGCAGGTCCACCTGGCATTCCAGCCCAAACATGGGACCATCAGTTATCCAAGGAGATCATTGCACCACACTCCCCGCATGGGCACTCGGAGAGACTACACCTCACCCTCACTCAGTGCTCAGCGAGCCTTCTGAACAACCCTCTTCGACTACCACCTGCCAGAGAAAATTTCAAATAAAGAAAAAGAAAATCTTGCATTGATATAGCGACTTTCACGACCTCAGGACGTCCCGAAGCACTTTGCATCCAATGAAGTACTTTGCGGAGTGGAGTCACTGTTGTAATGTAGGAAACGCGGCAGCCAATTTGTGCACAGCAAGCTCCCGCAAACAGCAATGTGATAAAGGACCAGATAACCTGTTTTAGTGATGCTGGTTGAAGGATAAATATTGACCCCCCCCCCCACCCCGTTCTTCTTCGGAATAGTGGTCGTGGGATATTTTACGCCCACCTGAGAGGGCAGGCGGAGGCTTCGGTTTAACGTCTCATCTGAAAGATGGCACCTCCGACAGTGCAGCACTCCCTCAGCACTGCACTGGGAGCGTCAGCCTAGATTATGGGGGGTGAAATGTAACTCCGGCGGGGACACATAGCAGGCGGTAGTAGATGTGTGATACGCCCCGCCCGATTCTCCTTCCCATTAATAGGCAGCAATGTTCCCTTCAAGCAGCGTGGCCGCACAGTGCTCCAGGGAACCAACACTTGCCAGCTTGATCCATTACCCGCTCCCACCCCCTTCCCCCCTCCCCACTCCCCCTTCCCCTGCCCCCCCCCACCCCATCCCCAAAGGAGGGGGGAAGGGAGGGGGAAACACCGGGGCCCTTCGGGGCAGCAGTCGAATTGAACTTTTGCCCGCAGTTTGCAATTGCTGCAGCCAACACCTCTTCGGCACCCCGTGACCAGTTCAACTCCCACAACACTGGGCCAAAAAAAAACCCGGTGGAGAATTTCGCCCGGGTGGTTCCCGCCGAACGCAAAGGTCAATTTCATCCCAAGTACAGCCGAACAAATTTGGTCTCCGTCTCTTTCTCTCGCCATCGGTTTGATATAAAATCAGAACTGGCCCAGTTTTTTTTTGCTACTCATTTCTTGGAAGGACTAGCTCAATTTGCAAATTACACGGCGCTGCAGGTTTCAGAGCACTTCGCTGGCACCACTTAAACACTACACCATATCTTTGAAGTATTTGCAGGCATTAATTAGGAAGCTGGCTGCCACCTCTTTCCGGACTTTCTATTGGTTTATTAACGCGGTAGAAGTGATTTTAGAGGAGATTACCCTGCTGATTCCCAGATCCTCTTGTCAGCTTTACGATATGTTATTTTGCCTTAAGTCTAGCCAAATTTTGATGTCACCGGACAGTTGCTGTGGCTACAGAAAGGCCCAGTGGTTAGGGGAGATTTTCAATTCAACACCCAGGCGTAAAGGTGGTACAGTCGGGCGTAAAAGGAAAGGGCCACAAATAACTTTAAAAAAAAACATGGGAAGTTATTTTCTGACTAAATAGTTGACGTAAGAAAACTACTAGGCACTTGGTCTAAGCGTTAAACAAAGCTTTAATCAACTGTTTTACAACATGGAGGTCTAGTTGTGTCCTTCACTAGTTCCTGTTAAGAATGTCCTGCGCAAGCTGGGCCCGTGCCCGAGTATTTATACTCTCCCTGGACAGCGCCTCCCGTAGGCCGCTCAGTATTATTTCATAAGTCTTTCTTTCATGAATGACTGATTCATGTCAATAGTTATGAGTAAATAGGGGGAAACTGTTTCCAGTGGCAGGAGGGTCAGTAACCAGAGGACACAGATTGAAGGTAATTGGCTAAAGAACCAAAGGGGGAGATGAGGAGACGTTCTTTTACACAGCGAGTTGTTGTGATCTGGAATGCGCTGCCTGAAAGGGCGGTGGAAGCTGATTCAATAGTAACTTTCAAAAGGGAATTGGATCAGTACATGAAGGGGAAACATTGCTGGGCAATGGGGAAAGAGCAGGGGGAGTGGGACTAATTGGAGAGCTCTATCAACGAGCCGGCACAGGCGCGATGGGCCGAATGGCCTCCTTCTGTGCTGTACGATTCTGTGATTCTCTGTGCAAGGCAACTCTTTTAAACATCATTTACAATGCTTCTGCCAGCTCATGCCAATATTAACATTTAACCATCACTTGGATGCCATTGAATAAAATTCTGCATATTTGCACATATGTGCAGAACCCTATTGACTCTGGCCAGAGAGCGAGGGAGCAGGTGGGAGTACAACTCGTGTCTGCCGACCACACACAAAATTATCTCAGTCGTATAAAGTGTGCGGTAAGAAAGAAAGGAGCTTCCCCGATGGACCAGCTATGTAACATAGGAATTGTTAGACAATAAAAGGCCAAGGTCCCTCTAGTTCGCCTTCTACCATCCTGGCAGTCGCCTGATCCAATGATAATGGGATTGTTGACTAATCGCAACAATCGCTCTCTATCATAGAATCATAGAAATTTATGGCACAGAAGGAGGCCATTCGGCCCATCATGTCCGTGCCGGCCGACAAAGAGCTACCCAGCCTAATCCCACTTTCCCACTTCCCAGCTCTTGGTCTGTAGCCCTGTAGGTTACGGCAGTTCAAGTACATATCCAAGTGCTTTTTAAAAGTGATGAGGGTTTCTGCCTCTACCACCCTTTCAGGCAGTGAGTTCCAGACCCCCACCACCCTCTGGGTGAAAAAGGTTCTCTCAACTCCCCTCTAACCCTTCTACCCATTACTTTAAATCTATGCCCCCTGGTTATTGACCTCTCTGCTAAGGGAAATAGGTCCTTCCTATCCACTCTATCTAGGCCCCTCATAATTTTATACACCTCAGTTAAATCGCCCCTCAGCCTCCTCTGTTCCAAAGAAAACAACCCCAGCCTCTCCAATCTTTCCTCGTAGCTAAAATTCTCCAGTCCTGGCCACATCCTCGTAAATCTTCTCTGTACCCTCTCTAGCCCGATCATAACTTTCCTGTAATTTTTTTAAAATTTGTTCATGGGATGTGGGAGTCGCTGGCAAGGCCAGCATTTATTGCCCATCCCTAATTGCCCTTGAGAAGGTGGTGGTGAGCCGCCTTCTTGAACCGCTGCAGTCCGTGTGGTGAAGGTGCTCCCACAGTGCTGTTAGGGAGGGAGTTCCAGGATTTTGACCCAGCGACGATGATGGAACGGCCGATATACTTCCAAGTCAGGATGGTGTGTGACTTGGAGGGGAACTTGGAGGCGGTGGTGTTCCCATGCGCCTGCTGCCCTTGTCCTTCTAAGTGGTAGAGGTTGCGGGTTTGGGAGGTGCTGCCGAAAAAGCCTTGGCGAGTTGCTACAGTGCATCTTGTAGATGGTACACACTGCAGCTATGGTACGTCGGTAGTGGAGGGAGTGAATGTTTAAGGTGGTGGACAGGGTGCCAATCAAGCGGGCTGCTTTGTCCTGGATGGTGACCAGAACTGTACGCAGCACCCGAGCTTTGGCCTAACTAGTGTTTTAGTCTACAACAGAGATGAGGCGAGGTGGAGAACTTTGGGCAACCATAGGTCCAAAGTCACCGGTTCCTCCCAAACACGTTACACTTAAGGCAGTGGCTATCTGAGTCATATATACAGCAGGATTGATCTGTGCTGCCTTAGCTGATGTCAGTGGGGGGCAGCGGTCGTCACACTGCGATTGGCCTTAAGGTCTTCTGGTTTAAGGAAAGGAAATGGGATACTTTCTGATTACTATCGAGTGACCCCCCTGCCGGAAGGGCAGGAGTGCGGATTCCAAATGACGGCAACGTCAGCCTTGGGTGCAATGCCCCCACACTGTCAAGATATCAACAGGGGGTACAGTACTGTAGTGGTTTTGGTTCTGCGCCAACAACACAGAGCTTGTGAGTTCAAATCCCACCGTGGAAAATTGAAACTGGCACTGAGAAAAAAACATGACCACAAAGGCTGGATTGTCATAAAAACCCAACTGGTTCACTGATGTCCATCAGGGAAGGAACCTGCCACCCCAACCCAGCCAGACCTGCAAGTAACTCCTGTCCCACTCTATGTGGTTGACACTTAATGGCCACTGAAGAACATACATAAGAACATAAGAAATAGGAGCAGCAATAGGCCACTTGGCCCCTCGAGCCTGCTCCACCATGGCTGATCTTGGGCTCAAAGCCACTTCCCTGCCCGCTCCCCATAACCCTTCACTCCCTTATCTTGTAAAAATCTGTCTATTTCCACCTTAAATGTATTTAATGACCCAGCCTCCGCGGCTCTCTGGGGCAGAGAATTCCACAGATTCACCACCCTCTGAGTGAAGAAATTTCTCCTCATCTCAGTCCTAAATGGCCGACCCCTTATCCTGAGACTGTGACCCCCTGGTTCTAGACTCCCCAGTCAGGGGAAACATCCTCCCTGCATCTACCCTGTCAAGCCCTGTAAGAATTTTGTATGTTTTAATGAGATCACCACTCATTCTTCTAAAGTCTAGAGAATATAGGCCTAGTCTACTCAATCTCTCCTCATAGGACAATCCCCCCATCCCAGGAACCAGTCTGGTGAACCTTCGTTGCACTCCCTCTATGGCAAGTATATCCTTCCTTAGGTAAGGAGACCAAAACTGTACACAATACTCCAGGTGTGATCTTTACTATTATACTTAAACCCTCTTGTAATAAAGGCCAACATACCATTTGCTTTCCTAATTGCTTGCTGTACCTGCATGTTAACTTTCAGTGATTCGTGTACAAGGACACCCAGGTCCCTCTGAACACCAACATTTCCCAATCACTCACCATTTAAAAAATACTCTGCTTTTCTATTTTTCCTACCAAAGTGGATAACTTCACATTTCTCCACATTATATTCCATTTGCCATGTTCTTGCCCACTCACTTAGCCTGTCTATATCCCCTTGAAGCCTCCTCACAATTTACATTCCCACCCAGCTTTGTATCATCAGCAAACTTGGATATATTACATTTGGTCCCCTCATCCAAATCATTGATATAGATTGTGAATAGCTGAGGCCCAAGCACTGATCCTTGCGGCACCCCACTAGTTACAGCCTGCCAACCTGAAAATGACCTGTTTATTCCTACTCTCTGTTTTCTGTCCGTTAACCAATCCTCAATCCATGCTAGGATATTACCCCAATCCCAGGAGCCCTAATTTTGTGCAATAATTTCTTGTGTGGCACTTTACAGAATGCCTTCTGAAAATCCAAATACACCACATCCATTGGTTCCCCCTTATCTATTCTGCTAGTTACTACCTCAAAAAACTCTAACAGATCCGTCAAACACAATTTCTCTTTCATAAATCCGTGTTGACTCTGCCCAATCCTATTATTATTTTCTAAGTGCCCTGTTACCACCTCCTTAATAATAGATTCTAGCATTTCCCCCACTGCTGATGTCAGGACAGGTGACCAAAAGATCAGTCAAAGAGGTCGGTTTTAAGGAGCATCTTAAAGGAGGAGAGGGGTTTAGGGAGGGAATTCCAGAGCTTAGGACCTAGGCAGCTGAAGGCACGGCTGCCAATGGTGGAGCGATTAAAATCAGGGATGCTTAAGAAATTAGAATTTGCAGAGCGCTCGGGGAATTGTGGGGGTTGGAGGAGATTACAGAGATAGGAAGGGACAAAGCCAGGGAGGGATTTGAAAACTAATATGAGAATTTTAAAATCGAGGCATTGCTTAACCGTGAGCCAATGTAGGTCAGCAAGCACAGGGCTGATGATTAAGCAGGACTTGGGGCGAGTTAGGACACGGGCAGCAGAGTTTTGGATGACCTCAAGTTTATGGAATGTAGAACTAGGGAGCCCGGCCAGGAGTGCGTTGGAATAGTCAAGTCAAATTAAAGAACTCAGAACTGAAAAATGATGACTGGAGGTCAATGAATGCATAGTTGAAGCTATGATCAGCACTGTGGGCTAGATTCCATTGAGATAAGACATTGTTATCGTTAAGCTTTCTGAGGTAAAAACAAACTTGATAATATCTTACTTAGAATCAGTTGATTCTCTTTATTATTAGAAAAATTAGAAACTCGCCAAGGCTTCTTCGACAGCACTTCCCAAACCCGAGACCTCTTCCACCTAGAAGAACAAGGGCAGCAGGCGCATGGGAACACCATCACCTCCGAGTTCCCCTCCAAGTCACACACCATCCTGACCTGGACAAATATCGGCCATTCCTTCATCGTCGCTGGGTCAAAATCCTGGAACTCCTTCCCTAACAGCGCTGTGGGAGCACCTTCACCACACGGACTGCAGCGGTTCAAGAAGGTGGCTCACCACCACCTTCTCAAGGGCATCTAGGGATGGGCAATAAATGCTGGCCTTGCCAGCGACGCCCACATCCCAGGAATGAATTTAAAAAACCTCCTTTTTCCCCTAATCCATCTGGGGGTGCAGCACCCTGGAGTGCAGCGTTTCAGGGTGCAGCATCTAGGTGGCCACCATTGTTTAAAAGCTGGTGATCTCGGGGTGCAGTATTAAGAGGTGCAGCACTTTTCTGATTCTGCATGTTGTGTTAAACATTCCTGCATTGTGTTGGGATGTGTGTCGTGGACTCCTCCCACTTCTCCATCATTTTTTAAAATTCATTCCTAGGATGTGGGCGTCGCCGGCAAGGCCAGCATTTATTGCCCATCCCTAATTGCCCTTGAGAAGGCGGTGGTGAGCTGCCTTCTTGAACTGCGTCGTTGGCAAAGCCAGCATTTATTGCCCATCCCTCATTGCCTTCTTGAACCGCTGCAGTCCGTGTGGTGAAGGTGCTCCCACAGTGCTGTTAGGGAGGGAGTTCCAAGATTTTGACCCAGCGACGATGAAGGAACGGTGATCATCTGGACCATGCGTATGGAGGCCGCCTCCACTCTTCAAACACGACGCCCCCGAATAATCGCTCTTAATCTCAGCCAAGAACAGTCGTCTCTCCTTCCTCCATGGAGGGTCGGCACACTCCCTCCAGCCGATTATGTCCTACAGGGGCAATGCTGATGGACTCAGTTGAGCTCTTGGACTAACAGCCTTGGATTACACCAGCTCCGTTGCAAATTTTTAAGCATCAGTGAATCCGCAAGCTCTCATGTTCTGATAGAGTAAATGGGTTGTTAACCAGAGGAAACCAGATTTAAGAAAATTGACAAAAGGGCCAGAGGGGAGATGAGGACATTTTTTTTTGACGTAGCGAGTTGTTACGATTTGGATTGCACTGCCTGCAAGGGTGGTGGAAGCAGATTCAGTCGGGAGTTCTAAAAGGAATTGGATAAATACTTGAAAATGGACAATTTGCAGGGCAGTGGGGAAAGAGCAGAGGAGTGGGACTAATTGGAGAGCTCTTTCAAAGAGCTGGCACCGGCACGATGGGCCGAATGGCCTCTTTCTGTGCTGTGAGGCTCTATGAATAGTCCATTCACCTCTCGGACCTACATTTAGATCCAGCTCAGACTGAGGGTTGGGTTGTCTCCTCACTGTAACAGGGGAAAAGTTTGCCCCGGCTGGGGAGTCTAGAACTAGGGGTCACAGTCTCAGAATAAGGGGGTCAGCCATTTAGGACTGGGATGAGGAAAAATGTCATAACTCAGAGGGTTATGAATCTTTGGAATTCTCTACCCCAGAGAGCTGTGGATGCTCAGTCATTGAGTATATTCAAGGCAGAGATCAATAGATTTTTGGACTCTAGATATGGGGATGGGGCGGGAAAGTGGAGTTGAGGTCGAAGATCAGCCACGATCTTATTGAATGGCGGAGCAGGCTCGAGGGGCCGTATGGCCGACTCCTGCTCCTATTTCTTATGTTCTTAAAATGAACTGGGCGGTTCTCAGGTTTATAATGGAGGCAAGTTGGCTTCCTATCACTCCGTACAAATCTGTATCTCATAATTCCGACATCTGAAATCAGATCAAATTACTGAGGCTGTTAGACCAAGTACAGGATAACAGCCTCCGCATTACTGCCCAGATTATTCTAGTTCATTAACAAAACCAGCTTTTCTGTGATTTGGTGTGGTTCTGATGCCAGAGTCAAAGGGGGATTTGAACTGCGATTCTGGTGAGAGGCAAATGTTCGAGATGTTGCTGGTGGGGCTGAGCATCTTGCACAGTTTGGACAGGTGCTCTCTTGCCCACCATATTCCCTCCCATCCTCTCTCTCTCTCTCTCTCTCTCTCTTGCTCTGTCCATCTTGCACTGTCCCGCTCATTCGCACTCTCATTCTGCCACAGTTTGTCTTTCCCTCTCCCTTTCTCTGTCTCTTTCCTCGTTCTCTCTGGGGTCAATTTTAACCAGCCCCACTCACCTGGCGAGAATGGTGCATGGGGGCAGGGGGCAGCAGGGGGGCAGGGGGCAGGGGTGAAGATCAGGCCGAGTCCACTCCGTTCCTACCCGGCGTTATCTTATAAAATTCTAACAGGACTAGACAGACTAGATGCAGGAAGGATGTTCCCGATGGCGGGGGAGTCCAGAACCAGGGGTCACAGTCTAAGGATAAGGGGTAAGCCATTTAGGACTGAGATGAGGAGGAATTTCTTCACCCAGAGAGTGGTGAACCTGTGGAATTCTCTACCACAGAAGGCAGTAGAGGCCAATTCATTAAATATATTCAAGAAGGAGTTAGATATATTTCTTAAGGCTAAAGGGATCAAGGGATAGGGAGAGAAGGCAGGGACAGGGTACTGAATTTGGATGATCAGCTATGATCTCATTGAATGGCGGAGCAGGCTCGAGGGGCCGAATGGCCTACTCCTGCTCCTATCTTCTATGTTTCTATGTTTCTATATCGCGGCTTAATAAAGGTTGCCAACTCCGTCTGGACATCTTCCTGGAGGTTTTAATCACATGACCTCCTGCCTTCCTACACCAATCGGAAAGCGAACAGACTCTTCATTACCTGATAGAATGATTCTTGGCTGTCAGTCAAACAGGTTTTCTTTTCTTCCATCGCCAATATTTTTATAGCTAATAAAATGAAAGTGAAAAAACGCACCTTTTTTTTATTGCCCTCCTATGATTTTTCTCCCGGGTGTTGCTCGGAGCAGTGTGTCCTGGAGACTAATCTTCAATTCCTGGAGACTCCAGGCCAACCCTGGAGAGTTGGTGACCTTCTCTCTTCACCGTAGCAGGCTGAGACTCCCACTGCAGGCGAGCGAGAGGCCAGATTTAACTATAAAGGCTGGTGCCGTGACGTGATTTTCATGATGCCTCTGGGGAAAGACCGCCTGATGTCAAACCCATCGGGCGGCCAGAAGAGATCAAGAGAAGTCAACATTTTTGACTCTTCGGAGGAGCAGGAAGAAATCCTCGTGTCTCTCTTGGCCAGGCCCTCCCTCTTCCTCCCCCACACACTGTTTGGGGATGCCACCCCTTCAGCACTTCCCGTAGGCCTGGGCCTGTTCCCTTAGGCCCCAGCAACGGCCAGCTCCCAACTCAATATCCCTGCTCCTGTTCTCGTTCCTGTCTCAGTTCCCACCGGGCTGCAAACAGGACACCGATCTCAATTATTCAGGTGTGGCCTTTCAGTTAAAACCCAGCCGGGGCCTCACTTCCATCAGAGCCGCCAGGTGTGCAGTCCACTTGGGGCCTTCCATGCACCGTGCCTGCCCCCTCCCCTTCAATATCAGGGCCCCTATCACTCTCCTTCTAATTTGTTCTGTCTTCAGAAAGCATACACAAGGGAGAAGGGAATAGAGGGATATGGGGATAGGGCAGGACGGGACGGGTTCATTAGAATGAGATGAGGCTTGCGTGGAGCATAAACACTGACATAGACCAGTTGGATCGAATGGCCTGTTTCCGTGCGGTAGATTCTATGTAGTTCTCTCTGTTTTCTCTCTCTCTATCTTTCTATTTCTCTTTCTGCTTCTTTCTCTCTGTCTTTCTCTTTTTCTGTCAGTCTTTCCCGATACCTTTTACTCTCCCTTTTCTCAGTCTTTCTGCCTCTCTCTCTCCCTTGCTCGTGACCTCTTCCTCTCATCTCTTTTTCTCCCTCTCCCTCACTCTTTCTCTCTCACATGCTCTCTTTTTCTTTCACTTCCTCACATTTCTTTCCCTCTCCCTCTCACCTCTCTTTTCTTGCTTATGCTTGCTCGGTCTTTACGTGTACATTTTTTCTTTCTCCCTCTCTTTCTCTCTGTCTCTTTCTCTCTCTCTCTCCCTCAGACACTTTCTGATTGTGCTCTCTCTCTTTCTTGCACTTTCTCTTTCTCTCTTTCTTTCTCGCTCCCTTTCTCTCTCTCTCTCTCTCTCTCTCTCTTTCTCTCAGGTGGTCTATAGGCAGCTTTCCCTGTCTGTTCTAAGGAAAAATTCCAGTAATTAAGTCCACTATTTTTGAATGTATGATCCAAGAATATCTGTGCTCTTCAAAGCGAGTTCAGTGCTTTTTATTTGTACTTTTACTGGTTCAAACTTGAAGTATCCGGTTGTAAATAACTGGAGCACTGTCACAAACGGAGGCTGTTAATATTAACCCTGTGACTCCCAGGTTTCCTTCAGATTTTCTCGATGCATATTTCTACCCATTATGAAGACGAGGAATACAAATGAGAGGAGACACTGAGTCTTTCTTTCAATTATTTTTGCTCTTCGTTTCCCTAGAAATATTCACCCCTCTTACCCAATTCCAACTCTTTGCCCCTTCCATCTGTACAGTCCCCTCTCCCTGGAGCAGGAGCAAGACCAGGAGCAGGAGTAGGAGAATTGGACACGACAAACACCCTGAGCAGCCAGCGGGAACTCAGCAATGGTTCCTGGTACCATCCCTGACCCCTGCTGGAAAATGTCTGTGTGTGTGTGTGTCTGTGTGTGTCTGTGTGTGTGTCTGTGTGTGTGTGTGTGGTGTGTGTGTCTGTGTGTGTCTGTGTCTGTGTGTGTCTGTGTGTCTGTGTGTGTCTGTGTCTGTGTGTGTCTGTGTGTGTGTGTGTGTCTGTGTGTGTCTGTGTGTGTGTCTGTGTGTGTGTGTCTGTGTGTGTCTGTGTCTGTGTGTGTCTGTGTCTGCGTGTGTGTCTGTGTGTGTCTGCGTCTGTGTGTGTCTGTGTGTCTGTGTGTGTGTCTGTGTGTGTGTGTCTGTGTGTGTGTGTGTCTGTGTGTGTGTGTGTGTCTGTGTGTGTAGACATCCAATAAGGACAGGATCTGCCTCAGATGTGATGCCCTTCTTGTATCACTACCCTGGGGCCTCGATTTTAATGAGGTGGGGGAGGGGGTGGGTGGGCACGATGTCCGCGAGCCCATGAGTGAGCGTGGAACCCATGGAGTCCTGGGGATGTGGAGCTACGGCCGATTTTAACGGCCTGCCTTCACTTGAATAAATGTTCCGGCAGTTCCACCCGAACCAGGCCAGATCCACCAGCTGGCCGGCGGGAGTTAGGCGGCAGGGAGCTGCAGTTGGGGACCATTGACAGGGGGACCCTGGCCGCGATTGGAAGGGGGGCTCTGGAATCGTTCGGGGGTTGGGGGTTGGGGAGGTTGTGGTGGTGGAGCCCAGGGCAGGGGAGACCCGACGTTACCTTGTGAGGCCGGAAGGAGCACTCCTGCCCCCTCCTGGCCCACAAGGGAAGTTAACATTAAATGGAGTTACTTACCTACCTGGTCCTCTCCGGGCTCACGATCCACCTCCCGAGGTAGTCATCCCTGCTTCCCCTGCTCAGGCCTTGGCCTAAATTAGCGTCAGACCCCCGATAATGTCAGCGTGCCCTGATTTGCATATTTAAAGGGGACCCCCCCCCTTCCTGTGGGGGGTTCCGCTCGACCGTTCAAAGGAGCAGGTAAACATCGGGACATGACAGGAGGGCAACGGGATCAGAGGAGGTTAGGTAACATCCTTCCTTCTGACTGCACCCCTCCCATCCCCTTCCCTCCCCTCCGCTCCCCTCCCCTCCCCTCCCCTCCCCTCCACTCCCCTCCCCTCCCCTCCGCTCCCCCTCACCCGATTGCCGACAGGCCGAGTGGAGTTAAAATCAGGGCCTTGGCGCCTGGACTGAGACTAAAACTCGCCAACTCTGATTGGATGACTTCCTGGAGGTTTCATCACATGACCTCCCGCCTCCATCCAGCCCCGCCCCCAGGCTCCCGCCATTGGTCGCCCGACACGTCCGTCCTCGCGGTGCCCCGGCTTCCCACGGCCAATCGGAAAACGAGCAGACTCTTCGTTATCCTGATTGGATGATTCTTGACCGTCAGTCAAAACAACCCATTTTTCCCCTCCCCCATCTCCAATATTTTTATTAAGTAATAATTGGAAATGTTCATTGAAAATGAAAAACACACAGTTTTTATTTAATGATTCTTCTGCCGGGTGTTGCCTCGCCGCAGTGTGTCCGGGAGATTAATCTTCAATTCCCGGAGACTCCAGGCCAATCCTGGAGGATTGGCAAACCCCTCGTTTAGACATGAGCACTTGGGCAGGATGCCGACCAACCCTGATGGAACTGGGCACGACATGAGTCAGCGTCTTCAGAAGAGGAGACAACCCTGAGCTCTCCTAAAGCGCAGGTCCGCAGGCAAAAAGGTAAAACACGTCCCAATTTTTGGCATTCGTGCTAAAATGGAGTCTTCAAAGGGTTAATGGCAAACAACGGGACAAAACAAGATTGTGGAACTGTTAACAGTTAATCTCTGCTTCAGCCGACTCGACAGCTCACATCCTTCTGAGTAAACTTCCAAAATAAACCGCACCTCTTTGATGTTTAGCTTAAAGAAAATGAGGACAGGATGCTCACCCCAAATGGCTTTTTAATTTCCTTTCTCGGTATGTCTTTTTAATGCCTTTTCTTTCTACCTTGCTTGTCTGAGAGCTTTCCCCTCTGGGTCTGAGAGGGTGATGAGATCCTTTTGAGTGTCTTGTACAGACCCTCCCAGGGCCTCAGGCCACAAAGCCTGAAGTTTTATATTAAGCACCTTGGCGGGGCTTTAAAATTTTTTAATTAAATTAAAAAGCGGAAAGCAGCATTTCAGCAATCTCAGATTGTCCGGTGAGAAAGAAAGAGTTGCATTTCTACAGCGCCTTTCATGGCCTCAAGACATCCCACGAAGTGTAGTCACGGTCCGGCACGGACTCGATGGGCCGAATGGCCTCCTTCTGTGCCGTTATGACTCTACGTGGGAAACGTGGCAGCCAATTTGCGCACAGCAAGCTCCCATAAACAGCAATGAAATAAATAACCGGATAATGGCCCAGAAATTCGGGTCCCCACGCATGAGTACGCATGGGGTACTCACCCGTAAGCCCAACGAAAGTGCCGGTCTCGTGCATGCACTGCGCATGCGCGGGAAACCGACACTTCCGTTCCCCTGAAAGAAGGGGTCCAGAGGTGGAACGCGTGCACGGGAGAGGCAGCGCGTGCACATCGAACTTATGTTTTTTTCCCAGGTTTTCCCGGGAAGGTAAGTCTCCAGGAGTTAGACATGTAAAAAGCAGTCGCAAGGCCTGCTTTTAACAAGGTAAGTGGTGAATTAATTAAAATTAAAACATTTTTCCCACAGGTTTATTATTTTTAAATACTTTAAAGAAAGGTAAGTTTATTTTTAGCCCTGTTAGAAAATGTAATTAATTTTTTCAAAAATTTAAATTATTGTTTAAAATAGTTATTTCATGTAATTTATAGTTATTTTAAAAAGGTGATTTAAAAAAAAATTTATTTGACGTTTTAGTGATGTTTTGGGGCTTATAGTATTTATAGGTTTGACAGCTCTTCGTGTCAAACTTATGAATGACGCATTCCCTGCTACCATTGGCTCTCCATGGCCCACGTGATCCCAGGGGACGCATCGAACTAACTGCGCCCCTGGGATACGCAAGCACTGCGCGCCGGCAGTTGGAGGAGGCCCAGGATCGCAATTCCACGGGGGCCCACAGCTCAACGGCCGGCGCGCTAGGTAAATGCAGGTCGGGGGGCTTGCACCCGCGGGAAGCCCCCAACCCGAATTTCTGGGCCAATCTGTTTTAGGTGTTTGTTGAGTTCCAAATGTTAGGCCAGGACACCAGGAGAAAAACCCCTGCTCGTCTTCAAAATAGCACCATGGAATCTTTTACATCCACCTGGGAGGGCAGACAGGGACTTGGTTTAATGTCTTACCCGAAAGACAGCACCTGCTGACAGTGCAGCACTCCCTCAGCGCTGCACTGGGAGTGTCAGCCTAGGTTTTTATGCTCAAGTTTCTGGAGTGGGATTTGAACCCATAACCTTCATAATACTCAGAGGTGAGAGTGCTGCCCACTGAGCCACGACATTCACAAACAGTAATAGGAAATGGGAGAAAAACTGCAGGTTGTTATTCAGAGTGCTCCGGGAGGGCATGGTTCACAGAGGCAATCAGCAACTCGCCTCCAATAGGGGAAAATCAGCAACAAATGGCCGCCTCGGGAAGCTCTCTATTTAATCATTTCACTAAAGCAGGACTTTTAAAGTTTCCCCCCCCCACCCTACCCCCCCCGCCACCCCCGTCCTTTCCTGAAAATACTTACTCACAGGCAGCAGCGGAGAAACTCGCTCAAGTAGATAATCTCTACGGGTGAGCCTTGACAGTGAGCGACAGCAGCCTTATCGACCACGGGGGCCATCACAGCCAAGCCCATTCCTGCCCTCGCCGGAGATCCGTGTGTGCACACTTTCCAGCAAAGAGAGTAATCTACTCTTATGGGGAGGGCTATGGGGAAAGAGCAGGGAGGAAGTGGGACTGATTGGAGAGCTCTTTCAAAGAGCCGGCACAGGCATGATGGGCCGAACAGCCTCCTTCTGTGCTGTAAGATTCTAGTTTGTTTTTTGTCCCCCTTTTCTGGCTTGGTGACACTGAGGCCCATTGCAGTGGTCCATCTACTGCCCACACTGGGATAAGCTAATTCAACACAGGTTGGTAACTGTGAGCCCAGGTGTGTACGGTGCACTTCCACATCTGGGCCGCAATTGTACCGAATAAGCCCTGGGGGGGAGGGAGGGAGGGGGGGGGGAGCTTTAAGCAGGAAGTGTTATGGAAAGAACTTTAAGGCGAGGTGACTGGGGACCAATTGTGAATCGTGGAAGGGCTCGTCCCTGCCTGCCAAATACAACTTGCATTTATATAGCGCCTTCCACGTGGAAAAATGTCCCAAGGCGCGTCACTGAGTAAATCGCCCACGCTGAGCCGGAAAAGGCGAGATTAGGAGGAGAGAGAAAGGTGGAGAGGCTTAGGGAGGGAATTCCAGAGAATAGGAACAAGGCCGCCAACGGTTAGTCAAAGGGAGGAAGCCAGAGCCAGGGGGAGCGCAGAGATCTCAGAGGGCTGCGGGGCTGGAGGAGGTTACAGAGACAGGGAGGGGCGAGGCCACCGAGGGCTTTACAGACGAGGATGAGAATTTTAAATTTGAGGAGTCGGATGACCAATAACCGGGATCTTGGCAAAAGAAGAAGAGGGGGAGATGGGGAGAATTTTTTTTATACGTAGTGAGTTCTTATGATCTGGAATGCGCTGCCTGAAAGGGCGGTGGAAGCAGATTCAACAGTGACTTTCAAAGGGAATTGGATAAATACTTGAAAGGGAAAATTTTGCAGAGCTGTGGGGAAAGAGCAGGGGGAGTGGGACTAATTGGAGAGCTCTTTCAAAGGGACGGCACAGGCTCGTTGGGCCAAATGGCCTCCTCCTGTGCTGCATGATTTTATAATCTTTACCAGCAATGTGTAGTTGGGAAGAGGCTGATTTACAGCTTGAGGTCAGAGTATATATATATCTGTGTGTGTGTGTGTGTGTGTGTGTGTGTGCTTCATCCATTTCAAAGAAATGGATATTTTTAAGCTATTTCTTCAATATGCAAGTTGACGTGGCAGCTATCGTGAGGTCACACCTGAGTGAAAACAGAGGGAGCCTTTCAATCACAGTAACTAACACATTCTGAGCTCGTTCATCAGCCAGGCTGCAAGTCCCAGAATACGTCGGTCTGAGGTGGCTGTGATTGACAAGCCCCATCTGTGCTGGCTTCAGGATTCATCGCACATCATAAGACACTGCTGTACCAACTCCAATTAAAATATCATGAAGGAAATGAAATCCTTGCTTTCATATCGCACCCTGCCATATCGTTAAAACATTTCAAACTATAATCACTTCTGGAGCGCAGTAGCTATGGTGATGCAGGCGGCCATTTTGAACCGTAAACCGCAATAAGATCCGAGTTGGTTGAGCAGTCGGGAGAAGTGGGGGGACGGCTAGGATTGATAGACTTTTGTTAGGCAAGGGTATTAAGGGTTACGGAACCAAGGCGGGCAGATGGAGTTAAGATACAGATCAGCCAGGATCTCATTGAATGGCGGAACAGGCTCGAGGGACTGAACGGCCCACTCCTGTGTTCCTCGGCAGAGATTTATGGTGAATAGAAGCAATGCGTTCCCAATGAGTGGCCTGAAGAGATTCCATGCGTTCAGGGCCAGAACAGCCTAGTACTTCAAGCAGAGGAGACCTGGGGCTGGATTTTCATTGAGGAGGCGGGTAGGAGGCGGGACTGCAGCTTTCGGGGTTGTAGTCCCGCCTCCATCGAGTTCTAGCCAACCCATGCGATTTTGACTTGATTGACCTTGTTGAGCCCGCCCAGCGGGCTCAGCAGGCCAATTAAGGGCCACCCGGCAACAGGTGATGTCACAGATTGAAATTTCATTTGTCAAGAACTTTTGACAGATGAAATATCAGCGTTTCACAGCTGTTTGAAGCTGTCAAACACTGACAATCTGTACACGAAGTTAATTCCTTCCTGTCAGGATGATTTAGAGATCTCTCCGGAACAGAAAGCTGAATGCTGCAGATTTTGACAGCTCGCGGCCATTCTGCTTTCTGTGCCGGTGAGATGAGGGAGTCTCGAGACCTGAAGGAAGGAAGGCTGTAAAGGTAAGTAAAGGTATGTAAAACTTCTTTAAACACTTTACACACACCAAACACACTTACCTCTGCACTCATGCACCCATCACTCACCTGAACACCGGACATCTCGAACCCTCCAAGCCCTTCAGCCCGACGGTCCGCCTCGCTAACTTGGCGTGGTTTGGAGCTGTCGGGAATCCCACATTTCAACAATGAAAATAGGGATTAGGCTAAAAACTGCCTGTTAACTACCTGTTAACAAGCAGCTAATTGGCAATAATCCCCTTCCCGCCTCAGGGGAGGCAGGTCCCAGCACAGGTCGGGTATCCGCCTCCTTTGAAACTGGCATGGAGGCGGGTTGGGGGCGGGATGGGTTCGTGCCCCCCAATTTTGGGATTTTTAAACCCCCCACACGCCTCCAATCCCGCCTCCACGGCCCAATGAAAACCCTGCCCCTGGACTCTGTGTCAGGAGGTTTTAGAACTAATCGTCAGTCCTTAACGGGACCACTGGAGGCCCTTTTAAAAGGTAAGTTTTATGCCCATGAAAATATACCAGCCCGTTCTCGCCCCCCCCCCCCCACCCCCCGAGACACCATCGCTGCCATCCAATTTTCTGCCATCTGGTGCCCGCAGCTCGCCTTTAGAAGCTCAACGAGGCCCAAACAACCATTGGTGTATGACCAATACTGTGCCCAAATTAAAGATTCCCTGTGAAGACACGATTAATTCCCAGTCACGGCAACAACAGAAAAAAACAACCCTAAGCCCCGATAATTGTAGCTTGAAATAAAAATGATGTCAACAGAAAAAGCGTGACAGCCTCCCTGACTGAATGCTGCTGATCGGCTGCATGCGGTCTCCGGCACAGGCTTGACATGTCAGTGATTGTACTGTCGCTCCCTCCGGGGCTGCCATCCAGCACCCGCGATGAAGGGCTGGCATTTCAGAGCTATCGTGTGGGAAATCAGAGCGACAGCAACAGTCAGAGCTTGACTCATCAACATCAAACTGGTCCGGCCTCTATCTGAGGGGATGGAGTCAACTGCAGATGCAAAATATGGGCACAATGCTTATAAGCTGTTGTTGAAAATCTGTATCATTTGTTTGATTACTGTAATCCCTGCTGGGAGTGCGGGATCGGTGAATCTCACCTGCTGGAAGAAGCAGCAGAACAAGGCTACGCCCCTGGTTAAAGTCCCACAGCTACAGAAAGAAAGAAAGAAAGAAAGAAAGAAAAGAAGAATGAAAGAAGAAAGAAGAAAAAAGAAAGACAGACAGACAATCTTGCATTTCTATAGCGCTTTTCATGACCACTGGACGTCTCAAAGAGCTTTACAGCCAATTAAGTACTTTTTGGAGTGTCATCACTGTCGTAATGTAGGAAACAAGGCAACCAATTTGCGCACAGCAAGCTCCCACAAACAACATTGTGATAATGACCAGATAATCTGTTTTAGTTATGTTGATTGAGAGATAAGTATTGACCAGGACACCGGGGGGCACGGGATCTTCTACATCCACCTGAGAGAGCAGACAGGACCTCGGTTTAACGTCTCATCCAAAAGACGGAACCTCCGACAGTGCAGCGCTCCGTCAGCATTGCACTGGGAGTGTCAGCCTAGATTTTTGTGCTCAAGTCTCTGAAGCGGGACTTTGAACCCACAACCTTCTGACTCAGAGGCGAGGGTGCTACCCAGTGAGCCACAGCTGACAAAGAAAGAAAGACAGACAGACAGGACTGTTTGCATAGATATACAAGAGGTATATCTGTATGAATCCACAGTGGGCCTCCTTTAAATAAACTAGGTCGATAAGGTAGAAACTATTTTCTCTGCTGGGGGAATCAAGAACAAGGGAACATCATCTTCAAATGAGAGCTTGGCCATTTAGGAGGGAACTCTGGAACTCTCTCCCCCTAAAGGCTGTGGATGCTGGGAGTCAATTGGAGCTTTCGATCTGAGATCTGATGGAGACCGAGATCGATAAGATGTTTTGTCGGGGAAGGGTATCAAGGGATATGGAGCAACGGCGGGTAAATGGCGTTGAGGTGCAGATCAGCCGCGATCTAATTGAATGGCGGAACAGGCTCGAGGGGCTGAATGGCCTCCTCCTCTTCCTCTGACCCTACTGGAGGGCAGCCAGTACCCTTGGCACCATACCCCAACCCGGCAAGAGGCAGCACCTTCAGCAAAAGAGCGGAGAAAAGCCTTCCCGAAATTTTTAATGGCACAGATCTGGTTTCCTGTTGATGCCTGGGAGACAGAGGGGTGTAGAATGTGGATGAGTGCGATGGTTCATGAGTGTGAAAGGACACAGGGTCCCGAAAAGTGTGCTGCCACACACATTTGGATCGCAAAGCCGAGATCTGGAGCCCAGTTTGGCCTGGTGTGAAAACAGATGTTTTACTTTACACAAATTTGGAACCATTCAGTAAATTCTCTGTTCACATTCAAAATCAATTAAAATGTTTCTGCTTCTCCACTGCTCAGCAGAATCCGACCCAGTTGCCGAACAAACATTTCTCCTGAATCTTGCAGCAATTTCGATGCCTTTTCTGCAACGAGCGATTTTCTTCCCTTCACTTTCCTTCTCTGCTGAAGAAACTCATTCATACTGTGGTACGTTGTGTGTCATCCGTGGCTCAGCGGGCAGCGCCCTCGCCTCTGAGCCAGAAGGTTGTGGAGTTCAGTAGTCCCACTCCAGAGGCTTGAGTGCTAAATCTAGGCTGAAACTCCCAGTGCAGTGCTGAGGGAGCGCCACGAGGAACAGCACCTCATCTTCCGATTAGGCACTTTACAGCCTTCCGGACTCAATATCGAGTTCAACAATTTCAGATCATAATCTCGGCCCCTATTATATTTTTATATATTTTTTATCCACACCTTTGGTTTGAGCCTTTTCCTTTTTCTCTCTCCCACATGGCAGCTGCCTCTCACTCTGCCAGCGCATTTCACACCTAATCTAGAGCCATCTTTTGTCTCTTTACCTGTCCTATTACCATCTCGTCTCGCCTTGAATATCTCTTAATGTCTCTTCACCCCTCACAGACCTTCCCTATTGTTCTTTCATCCCCTCCCCCATTTCCCAGCCCCCAAACTGGCCTTTTAATCTGTTTCATTTCCTGCTTTTTTTCTCAGATCTGAAGAAGGGTTTCGACCTGAAACGTTGGGGTCAATTTTCAGTGTGCCGTGAGGCGGGCTTTTAGACGTGCGGGGGGCTAAACTCCCGAATTCGGGGGTCCCGACACCATCCCGCCCCCAACCCGCCTCCATGTAAGTTTCACAGGAGGCGGGTACCCGCCCCGCACTGGGACCCGCCTACCCGAGGCGGGAAGGGATTAGTGCCAATTAACTGCCTGTTAACAGGTAGTTAACAGGTAGTTTTTAGCCTAATCCCTATTTTGAAGCTTGAAGTGTGGGATTCCCGATGGCTCCAAACCACGACAGGTTAGAGGAGGCGGGCCGTCGGGTTGAAGGACTTGGAGGGGTCGCGATGTCGGTGTTCAGGTGAGTGATGGGTGCATGAGTGCAAAGGTAAGTGTGTTTGGTGTGTCTAAAGTGTGTAAAGAAGTTTAAATTACCTGTACTTACCTTTACAGCCTTCCTTCCACTAGGCTTCGGGAGTCCATCACTCAGCCGGCACAGAAAGCTGAATGGCTGCGATCTGTCAAAAGTGACAGCCTGCAGCTTTCAGTGCCGGCGAGATTTCTAACTGAGTCTGCGTAGAAGGACTCAGGTTAGAAGTCAGACCGTCAGTGTTTGACAGCTTCAAACAGCTGTGAAACACTGATATTTCATCTGTCAACACGTCTTGACAGATGAAATTTCAGTCTGTGACATCACCTGTTGCCGGGTAGCCCTTAGTTGGCCTGCTGAGCCCGCTGGGCGGGCTCAACAAGGTCAATCAAGTGAAAATCACGTGTATTGGCCACATCTCGATGGAGGCGGGACTAAAACCCGAAAGTTGTAGTCCCGCCTCCTTCCTGACTTCTGAATGAAAATCCAGCCCGTTGACTCTGTTTCTCTCTCCACGGATGTTGCCTGGCCTGCTGAGTTTTTCCAGTGTTTTCTGTTGTTATTTAAGATCTCCCCGGTGTCCTGGTCAATATTTATCTCTCAACCAACATCACTACTACAGATGATCTGGTCATTTATTTCATTGCTGTTTGTGGGAGCTGGCTGTGCGCAAATTGGCTGCCACAGTTCCTACATTACAACAGTGACTACACTTCAAAAGTACTTCATTGGCTGTAAAGTGTTTTGGGATGTCCTGAGGTTGTGAAAGGGGCTATATAAATGCAAGTCTTTCTTTTACACATTGAATGCATTGCGACTCTTCCCTTGACCACCACATGGGCACACAACATTCGCTATCTGCGGCTCTCCTGGTTACAAGGGTAATGCTGTGGAGACAATGGTTGGCCTCTCTGAAACCTAATCAAGGCAGCATTTGACCGAGTCTGGCATCAAGGAGCCCTAGTAAAACTGAGGTCAAGGGAATCAGGGGGAAAACGCTCCACTGGCTGGAGTCATACCTAGCACAAAGGAAGATGGCTGTGGTGGTTGAAGGTCAATCATCACAGCCCCAGGACATCGATGCAGGAGTTCCTCAGGGCAGTGTCCTAGGCCCAACCATCTTCAGCTGCTTCATCAATGACCTTCCCTCCAACATAAGGTCAGAAGTGGGGATGACTGCACAGTGTTCATTGCCATTCGCAACTCCACAGATAATGAAGCTGCCCATGCCCGCATGCAACAAGACCTGGATGATGTCCAGGCTTGGGCTGATAAGTGGCAGGTAACATTCGCGCCACAGAAGTGCCAGACAATGACTATCTCCAACAAGCGAGAGCCTAACCACCTCCCCTTGACATTCAATGGCATTACCATCGCCGAATCCCCCACCATCAACATCCTGGGGGTCACCATTAACCAGAAACTTAACTGGACCAGCCACATAAATACTGTGGCAACAAGAGCATGTCAGAGGCTAAGGCCTAGAAATTCAGTGGGGTGCCAGGCTCGCCAGGGCGCCAGAAGTACCGCCCCGGAAGGAGTCGCGAACGCCCGCCGGAAATTCAGTTTCAGCGCCCCAGACGGAAGCGCAGCGCTACTCGAGGTGGCCCGCATCCGTCTTGGGGCGCTGCAACTGAAGTTCGCAGCGCAACGCGCCGCAGCGCCACACGCTGCGGCACGGCGCACTGCGGTACTGCAGGCCTTCCTCCCCTTCTTAAAGGGGAGGGGCCTGCTGCAGCGCGATCTGAGATCGCGAGTGCCGGCAAAAGAGCCCGACACCGAGGAGAAGTGCCGGGCTCTTGGGAGACAGCCAGCACAACGCGGGGGGGGGGGGGGGGGGGGTGGCTCATGAGGCCAGGGACGGCTGCACGAAGAGGTGCTGGCAGGCGGCCAGCAAAAAAAATGGCCATCCCGCACCTCAGCGCCTCTACCGCTGCAGGTAGGCCCCCCTGAACCGGTCACAAATTGCGACCGGCGTTACAGCGGGGGGCGCTACCAAATTTTGCGATCAGGGTGGCAGCGGGGCGCTGTGCACACCGATGACGTCATCGGTGGCGGCGCAGCGCTACCGGCTGACGCCGCCATTAGCACCCCGCTAAATTTCGCGGGAGGCATGGCCAGTGGCGCTAAACCCACTAAGTGCCCTCTTTGGGTGCAACTGGTGGCACAGCACACCGAATTTCTAGGCCTAGGTTTTCTGCGGCGAGTGTCTCACCTCTTGACTCCCCAAAGCCTTTCCACCATTTACAAGGCACAAGTCAGGATTGTGATGGAATACTTTCCACTTGCCTGGATGAGTGCCGCTCCAACAACACTCAAGAAGCTCAACACCATCCAGGACAAAGCAGCCCGCTTGATTGGCACCCCATCCACCACCTTAAACATTCACTCTCTCCACGGCGTACCGTGGCTGCAGTGTGTACCATCTACAAGATGCACTGCAGCAACTCGCCAAGGCTTCTTCAGCAGCACCTCCCAAACCTGTGACCTCTTCCACCTAGAAGGACAAGGGCAGCAGGCGCATGGGAACACCACCACCTCCAAGTTCCCCTCCAAGTCACACACACCATCCTGACTTAGAAGCATATCGCCAATCCTTCATCGTCGCTGGGTCAAAATCCTGGAACTCCCTCCCTAACAGCACTGTGGGAGTACCTTCACCACACGGACTGCAGCGGTTCAAGAAGGCGGCTCACCACCACCTTCTCAAGGGCAACTAGGGATGGGCAATAAATGCTGGCCTTGCCAGCGACGCCCATATCCCCTTAAACTAATTTAAAAAAAATCAAAGTGGGCATCAAACCTGGCTATAAACACATTACAATCTGATAGCGCCTATGAGTTTACTGAAGTTACTTTGCCTAGGTCATGCTGTGGCCTAGTCCGACACTAAGCTAGCCAAAAAGAAGATGAATAGAAAGATCAACTAGGGTTAGCGTTTAGGTTAGACATGAAAGACACCACAATTCAATCTCTTAACAAATTAATTGAGTTTCCACTTGCAGTGAAGATACTGACAGTGAAATAATTAATGTCGCTGATGTGCCATCGATAACTCAAAGACAAGGGCCTAGAAATTCACTGGCCTTAGCACCGCTTTTGAGGCGCTAGAGGGCCTAGCGCCGAAGTTATGGCCAGTTTAGAAATTGACAGGGGCCCTAAATCGGCGTTAGGCCGGTAGCGCTGCGCCGGCACCGATGACGTCATCGGTGTGCGCAGCGTCCCGGTTGCCATGGTAACCCGCCCGAACTCGGAAATTGAGTTGCGGCCGCCTCGCCCGTGGCAGCCGCAAGCAACGTTCTGGCAGAGGTGCCTTACAGAACTTTGCGCCGGCGCATTAAAGGCCCCGCGGCGGCCGGCCGCTTTCCCGCCGGCCGCCTGGCCGCAGCTCCCTCCCCGGACTTCCCTCCCGCCCCCCCCCGGAACAGAAGCAAGCCCGGCACTTGTCCGAGGTGCCGGGCTCATTTTTAAAAAGATTATCGCGGGCCGCGGCCGGGTGCAGGCAGCTCCTCCTTAACGGAAGGAGGAGGCCTGCACTTCCCGAGCCTGCCGCACCGCAGCGGGCGCCGCAGCGCCGGAATAGCACCGCAATGCGGCGCGTGGCGCCAGTTTTGAGGCGCTGAGACCCCTCAGTAGCGCCGGCAGCCGTTTGGGCGCGGCGCTACTGAATTTTTGGCGCGCGCAGGGGGACTTAGCGCCGGCACTAACTTCCGGCGCTAAAGCCCTCGCTGCGCCAAAACCGAATTTCTAGGCCAAGGAGTTTAAAGGATGCAACTGAAGGCTTTTAATCACTAAGAACATTGCAGGTCTTTACACATCGGGTTCGTCTGATAGAATGACTCATACAGCTCTTGAGACCTTTATATGACAAAAGACAGGGGCGTAGCCAATACACACAATAGGAAAAAGGGGGCGGTACACACACAATACAAAGCAGGTAAAACACAAGGGCTGATGAAGGCATATATTTCATCACAGTCGCAAAATGATATGACACCATGTCTGGAATTAGTTCTTCACTTACAGTAGAAAGAGACAGTGGCTGTTTTTTTTAACTGCTGCCTCACTCTCCTGCCTCAAACCAGCCCAGTCAAACGGCACCTTCTCACAAACTGAAAACTGGCGCTCCAGCCCGAGTCAACTACAAACACGTGCCGATAATACACGGCACAAAATAAAGTTTAAAACTTGATTGAAAAGCACTAAGCCTGTGTGTGTGTGTGTGTGTGTGTGTGTGTCTGTGTGTGTGTGTGGGCGGAAGTGTGTGTCGGTGTATGCGTCTGGGGAGTTGTGTGCGTCTGGTGGGGTGTGTGAGTGTGTATGTGTGTGTGTGAGTGTTTGAGTGTGTGTGTGTGTCTGGGTGTGGGTATGGGTGTGTGTCAGTGCGTGTGTCTGGAAGTGTTAGTGTGTGTGTCAGTGTGTGTGTCTGGGAGTGTGTGTGCGTCTGGGTGTGTGTCTGCGAGTGTGTCTGGATGTATGTGTGTGCCTGGGTGTGTGTCTGGGAGTGTGTCTGGGTGTATGTGTGTGTCTGGGTGTGTGTGTGCGTCTGGGTGTGTGTCTGCGAGTGTGTCTGGGTGTATGTGTGTGCCTGGGTGTGTGTCTGGGAGTGTGTCTGGGTGTATGTGTGTGTCTGGGTGTGTGTCTGGGAGTGTGTCTGGGTGTATGTGTGTGTCTGGCTGTGTGTCTGGGAGTGTGTGTGTGTCAATGTTTGTGTCTGAGAGTGTGGTGTGTCTAGGTGTGGCTATGGGTGTGTGTCTGTGTGTGTGCGTCTGGGTGTGTGTCTGGGAGTGTGCCTGGGTGTATGTGTGTGTCTGGGTGTGTGCCTGGGAGTGTGTCTGGGTGTATGTGTGTGTCTGGGTGCGTGTCTGGGAGTGTGTGTGTGTCAGTGTTTGTGTCTGGGAGTGTGTGTGTGTCAGTGTTTGTGTCTGAGAGTGTGTGTGTGTCTGGGTGTGGGTATGGGAGTGTGTGTGTCAGTGTGTGTGTCTGGGTGTGTGTCTGGGAGTGTGTGTGTGTCAGTGTTTGTGTCTGAGAGTGTGTGTGTGTCTGGGTGTGGGTATGGGAGTGTGTGTGTCAGTGTGTGTGTCTGGGTGTGTGTGTGCGTGTGTATAGAGGAGTGGGGCTACCCTCTCCCAGATCTCCCAACTCCCTCAGTTCTGAACAATCACCCTCTCAGTCTGAAGCTGTTGAACATCACCTGTTCTTTTTTACTACATGTTTACTAATCTGATTATCTACTTTTCTGGCATATTTTACATCAAACAGAATAAAGGAGGAGTTTGTCACAACCTTCAGTCCCTTTCGCGCCAGTATAAACCACTCACTGCCGTGATCCCAAGCTCGTGAGGGTGAGTTTAAGGAAGGAGTCTGCTGAGAGGAAAGGGAGGGATACACCTCAGAACCACAGATATACGCCTCAAATTATATCTGAGGTCATTTAGCCCCAGAACATCCAGGAACCCAAAGCAGGCCCTGAATCTCCAGGTTTTCACCATCAAGGCTTTCGTCAAGGCCTATTGTCCAGAGGGTTGAGTCTCCAAATCAACCCATGAGGCTGAATTAAACAAAAACAATGAATATTGGCGAGAGGTAGGAAGCTTTATGTGTTCCCTTAAATGATACCAGAACTGAGAGGTTTTACCCATCAGGAAGGATTGAACAGGCTGGGGCTCTTTTCTCTAGGAATGAGAAGGCTGAGGGGTGACCTGATCGAGGTCTTTAAGATTATGAAGGGGTTTGATAGGGTAGATGTAGAGAAGATGTTTCCACTTGTGGGCGAGACCAGAACTAGGGGCCATAAATATAAGATAGTCACTAATAAATCCAATCGGGAATTCAGTAGAAACCTCTTTACCCAGAGAGTGGTGAGAATGTGGAACTCGCTACCACAGGGAGTGGTTGAGGCGAATAGTATAGATGCATTTAAGGGGAAGCTGGATAAACACATGAGGGAGAAAGGTATAAAAGGTCATTGACCTGAAACGTTAACTCTATTTCTCTCTCCACAGATGTTGTCTGACCTGCTGAGTATTTCCAGCATTTTCTGTTTTTATTTCAGCTTTCCAGCATCCACAGTACTTTCCTTCTGTAGAAGGGCATGCTGATGGGGTGAGATGAAGAAGGGTGGGAGGAGAAATAACAACAGAAAATGCTGGAAAAACTCAGCAGGTCAGGCAACATCCATGGAGAGAAATTTGAGTTGACGTTTCGGGTTGGACCCTTCTTCAAAACTGGAAAGAAACCTAGAAAGAAAGCAATCTAGTATACTGTATTCGCTGCTCACGATGCGGTCTCCTCTACATTGGGGAGACCAAACGCAGATTGGGTGACCGCTTTGCGGAACACCTCCGTTCAGTCCGTAAGGGTGACCCCGAGCTTCCGGTCGCCTGTCATTTTAATTCACCGCTCCATTCCCACTCGGACCTCACCGTCCTTGGCCTCTTGTATTGTTCCACGGAAGCTCAACGTAAACTCGAGGAACAGCACCTCATCTTCCGATTAGGCAGTCTGCAGCCTTCCGGACTCAATATCGAGTTCAACAATTTCAGATCATAAGCTCGGCCCCCATTTCATTTTCTCTTGTAATTGTTCCACTCCTTTCCCCCCCCCCCCCTTTCCTTTTGTTTCTCTCTCACACCTGGCAGCTATCTTTTGCCCTGCCAGTACACTTTACACCTAATCCCAGCCTATTACCATCTCGTCTAGCTTCTAATCTCTTTTACTTCTTTTGTTTCTTTTATTCTTTTGTCCGATCGCAGCCCTGCCTCCGATCTAGTTTCTTTTCTTTCCAGTTTTGAAGAAGGGTCCAACCCGAAACGTCAACTCAAATTTCTCTCCACGGATGTTGCCTGACCTGCTGAGTTTTTCCAGCATTTTCTGCTGTTGTTTCGGATTTCCAACATCTGCAGTATTTTGCTATCGTAAGGGTGGGAGGAGGCTCGTGTGGAGCGTAAACACCAGTATAGACCAGTTGGGCCGAATGGCCTGTTCCTGTGCTGTAAATACTTTGTAAATGTTCCCAGCTTATTCCCAGAGTTGATGACAGGTCTTATTAAAGAGGCTGAAGCTTCTAAAGGTTAGTGGACTAGTACAAATTTTTTTTAAAGGCTAATATAAAAAGGGCTGGAATACAAAGGATTGGAAGTTATGTTACCGTTATATAAAGCTCTGGTTAGACCCCATTTAGAGTATTGCAGTCAGTCCTGGGCCCCGCACCTCGGGAAGGGCAGATTGATCTTGGGAGGGGGGCAGCGCAGATTCACCAGAATGATATCGGGGCTAAGAGGGTTAAATTATGAGAGCAGGTTGCATAGACTGGGCTTGTATTCCCTCGATTATAGAAGATTAAGAGGTGATCCAATTGAGGTGTTTAAGATGATTAAAGGATTTGATAGGATAAATGGAGAGAAACTGTTTACTCTGGAGCGGGGTGGGGGGGGGTGGGGGGAGTCAAGAACAGGGGGGCATAACCTTAAAATTAGAGCTAGGCCATTTAGAGGTGATGCAGTTGTACAGGGCCTTGGTGAGACCACACCTTGAGTATTGTGTGCAGTTTTGGTCGCCTTATCTGAGGAAGGATGTTCTTGCCATGGAGGGAGTGCAGCGAAGATTCACCAGACTGATACCTGGGATGGCAGGAATGACGTATGAAGAGAGATTGGGTCGATTGGGCTTATACTCGCTGGAGTTTAGAAGAATGAGAGGGGATCTCATTGAAACTTATAAAATTCTAACAGGACTAGACAGACTAGATGCAGGAAGGATGTTCCCAATGGTCGGGGAGTCCAGAACCAGGGGTCACAGCCTAAGGATAAGGGGTAAGCCATTTAGGACTGAGATGAGGAGAAATTTCTTCACCCAGAGAGTGGTGAACCTGTGGAATTCTCTACCACAGAAGGCAGTTGAGGCCAATTCATTAAATATATTCAAGAAGGAGTTAGATATATTTCTTGAGGCTAAAGGGATCAAGGGATATGGGGATAAGGCAGGGACAGGGTACTGAATTTGGATGATCAGCCATGATCTCATTAAATGGCGGAGCAGGCTCGAGGGGCCGAATGGCCTACTCCTGCTCCTATCTTCTATGTTTCTATGTTTCTATGATGTCAGGAAGCACTTCTTCACACAAAGGGTAGTGGAAATCTGGAAATCACCAAAAAAAACTGCTGGTGCTGGGGTGGGGGGGTCAATTGAAAATTTCAAAACCGAGACTGATATATTTTTGTTAGGTAAGGGTATTAAGGGATATGGAACCAAGGCAGGTAGATGGAGTTACGATGCAGATCATCCATGATCTGATTGAATGGCGGAACAGGCTCGAGGGGCTGAGTGGCCAGCTCCTGGTCTGATGTTTCCAGAGTCAGGTCTTACTGGAGGGGCTGACGCTTCATTCACTGCAAAGCTCCGATCACTGAGGCCCTCAGTTGGCAAGTTCTATCTGCCGACACTTGGCAATTTTTTCCATTTGCTCTCAGCTGCCCGTGTCCTAACTCGCACCATGTCTCGTTCACCCATCACCCCTGTGCTCGCTGACCTACATTGACTCCCGGTCCGGCAGCACCTCAACTTTGAAATTCTCATCCTTCTTTTCAAACCCCTCCATGACCTCTCCCTCTCCTTATCTGTGTAATCGCCTCCAGCCCTACAACCCCCCAAAATCTTTGAGCTTCTCTAATTCTGGCCTCTTGAGCATCCTCGATTTTAATTGCTCCACCATTGGTGGCCGTGCCTTCTGTTGCCTGGGCCCTAAGCTCTGGAATTCCCTCCCTAAACCTCTCCGCCTCTCTCTCCTCCTTTAGGATGCTCCTTAAAACCTAACTCTTTGACCAAACTTTTGGTCACCTGCCCTAATTTCTCCTTATGTGGCTCGGTGTCAAATTTTTTGTCTTCTAACGCTCCTGTGGAGCGCCTTGGGATGTTTTACTACTTTAAAGGTGCTGTATAAATACAAGTTGTTGTTTTTTGTTGTTCTTTATTTGCATTTCATCTTCTGATTTTAACAAGCGGTAACTCAAGAGAGAAAATCCACACTCCCCCCTCCCCCCCAAAATAAACATTCATAAATTGGAATAACATTTAAAAAGCGATTGAGCTGTGTGTGGAATGCATTGGCCAACAGGCACAGTTTGGATGTTAAGACAGAATGCAGGTTCTAGCCTGCACCCGGAGACAGGTGTAACTCTGAGCGGAACATCATCAAAAATCCCACACTGACTGAAGAAAATCTTCAGATCCACATTAAAGAAGCAAATGTCTGCAGACGCAAGATGCGTTTCATTCCGCCTCCCTCTCGCCCTCAATTTTCTCCTCTCCTCACCTGAGGCTGTTGGGGTCTGCATTCATAGTCCTCACCCACCCTACCAGGGGGGAATAGCCAAGTCCAATCCTGCCTCAGCCACGTGCACACCCAGACACACACACCCAGACACACACTCACACACACACACTCACACACACACACTCACACACACACACCCAGACACACACTCACACACACACACTCAGACACACACTCACACACACACACTCAGACACACACACTCAGACACACACACCCAGACACACACCCCCAAACACACGAACCCAGACACACATACACAGACACACAGGCACACACACACACACCCAGACACACACACCCAGACACACACACACACACCCAGACACACACACCCAGACACAGACTTACCCAGACACACGCACCCAGACACACACACCCAGACACACACACCCAGACACACACACACACAGACACACACACCCAGACACAGACATACCCAGACACACACACCCAGACACACACACACACACACAGACACACACACACCCAGACACACACACCCAGACACAGACACACACAGACACACACACCCAGACACACACACACCCAGACACACACACCCAGACACAGACACACACAGACACACACACCCAGACACACACACACACAGACACACACACACACAGACACACACACCCAGACACACACACACCCAGACACACACACACCCAGACACACACACCCAGACACACACACACACAGACACACACACACACAGACACACACACCCAGACACACACACCCAGACACAGACATACCCAGACACACACACCCAGACACAGACACCCAGTCACACACCCAGACACAGACATGGCTGATCTTCGACCTCAACTCCACTTTCCCGCCCGATCCCCATATCTCTTGATTCCCCTAGAGTCCAAAGGTCTATCTATAAGAACATAAGAATTAGGAGCAGTGGCTGCCTTTGGGAGTGGAGAGAGGGAAGGGGAGAGAATGGCAAGGCGAGGAGATGTTCCCATGTGCTGTGTTTTTATTCTGAACAGTTTGAAGATAAAGAGGGGCCTCATCAGCAGTGTTTACAGTGAACAGGATTTCCTGAGCTTCGCGTAATGGTGCCTTTATCTAAACTGAAATCTAAACCGTACCTTTCTATTCTCAACCCTCAATGACCCTGAATTTTAGGAATACAGTATCTTTATAGCCATGCACAAGAGTTTCTATAATTACAGTATGTGCATTGTACCGTAATTTCTTATGTATACCTCGCATGCACACATTTCATGCACACCCTTATTAGATCATAAAATACAGCCCAACGTTGTCAATACATTGTGTGAAAGTCACTTTAGCCCAGCTCTATAAGATTTTTTCATTAAAACATGCATTTGTTTACAAGGTGAACCTGGTTCCTGGGGTCAATACTCTAATGTAAAATGAAGTGATTTATATATAACAGCAACAACTTGCATTTCTATAGCACCTTTTAATGTGGAAACATTTCCCAATGCGCATCACAGAGGTGTGAGGAGATCAGGCACTGAGCCAAAGAACGAGCGATTAGAATGTAGAACTCACTACCTCAAGGAGTAGTTGAGGCGAATAGTATAGATTCATTGAAGGGGAATCTAGAAAAACACATGAGGGAGAAAGGAATAGAAGGATATGCTGATAGGGTGAGATGAAGAGGGGTGGGAGGAGGCTGGTGTGGAGCATAGACACTGGCACGAACCTGTTGGGCCTAGGTGGCTGAAGGCACGACCTCCAATGATGGAGTGAAGGGAGGGGGATACACAAGAGGCCAGAGTCAGAGGAATGGACGGTTTGAGTGGGATTATAGGGCTGGAGAAGATTACGGGGATAGGAAGGGGCAAAGCCATGGTAGGATTGAAACACGAGGATGGGAATTTTAAATTTGAGGTGTTGAGGGACCAAGAGTCAGTAATTAAAACATTACTGGTGCATAGATTCATTTATAAGACCTGGGTTAAAATCCAGTCCAGAATAATGGGATTACAGCTCTTGTCTGTCTTCCACTCAAAGTGGGGCCCACAGCATTCAGATGCCCCACACGAATTTGGCACAAAATTGGCAATCATACTCAGCTGGCACGACGGTAGTTGTGAGCAATGGAAGAATATCGCACTGCAGCCGTACGAGGCGGGGGGTGTGGGGAGTCTCCTCTGGGGTAGGACCTAAGACGTGCTGTTGGGACGGAGAAGAGGGAGCTTTACTTGGAATCTATTCTGGGAGTCTTTGATAGTGACTGGGCGGGTGACCAAAAATGGGACGTGTCCCATTTCCCAGCATTAGTATGACTCACCTGGAGGAGCACAAAACCTTTTGCACAAAAAAGAGTTTGAACAAGGTGCAGCTGATATATATAACCCAACATGCACTTGAGGCGAGGTCATCATTTGCGGCGGTTATTTATACGGTGACATAAATCGTGCCATTCATGTAGAAAGGACTTATGAAATATACTGGGCGGCCTGCTGGTGGCGCTGTCCAGGGAGAGTATAAATACTCGGGCACGGGCCCAGCTTGCTCAGGGACATTTTGTAAACAGGAACTAGTGAAGGACACAACTAGATCTCCATGTTGTGAAACAGTCGATTAAAACCTTGTTTAATACTCTGACCAAGTGCCTAGTAGTTTTCTTACATCATATGGTTTCTATTGAAAGACCTGTATCCTGCCAGACGCATGTGCACAAGCTCCTCCATCCTAAATATAACCTGTATTGCTCCGAAATATCTACTGCTCCAACGCCAGTGTGGGCTACTCTGCTGTCGGATACCGTTTCCTCTACGGTTCTGGGCCTGTTCACCAAGGCCTCATATTACAGAAACCCGCAGCCTTTCAGTTCAAAGGAGAAACAAAAATGGCGGTGTACGTGGGCAACACTTTCCTTTGTGTGGCTAGAGGAGATCACGGTTCCTGCCTGTGTAATGAGGGGGTCTTGCAGGATTAGGCCAGTGCCCCTTGGGGAACTTTTAAGAGGGGATATTGAGTTGACTTGTGATCCGATTTACACTTTCTTGAGGAGCGGTCTGGGTGTCTGTGGGCAGGGGCGGCCTTATAGCCACGAAACTCGCAGCCGGGGCCCCGAATCAATCATTTATACAGTGACTTTCATGACCTCAGGTTGTCCCACAGCGCTTTACAGCCAGTGAAGTACTTTTTGAAGTGTAGTCACTGTTGTAACGTAGGGAACGCGGCAGCCAACTTATGCACAGCAAGCTCCCACAAACAACAATGTGATAATGACCTGATTAACTGTTTTTAGTGATGTTGGTTGAGGGATAAATATTGGCCAGGACACCAGGGAGAACTCCCCCTGCTCTTCTTCCAATAGTGGCCGTGGGGATCTCTTATGTCCACCTGAGAGCGCAGACAGGACCTCAGTTTAATGTCTCATCCGAAAGACGGCACCTCCGACAGTCCAGCACTCCCTCAGCACTGCACTGGGAGTGTCAGCCTGGATTACGTGCTCAAGTCTCCGGACTGGCTAATCCCCTGTGACGTGGAGGAGGCAGCCTCAGTCCTCTCTGTGGGCCCTGGGCTAACACAATAACACGTATTAACAGCACCCTGTCATCTGAATAAGCCCATGCTTCTCAAGCTAGATCCTGAGAGTAACGTAATTCTTATTTAACAACAGCAACAGCTTGCGTTTATATAACGCCTTTATCGTAGTGAAACGTCCCAAGGTGCTTCACAGGAGCGATTAGCAAACAAACTTTGACACCCAGCCACATAAGGAGATATTAGGATAGATGACCATAAGCTTGGTAAAAGAGGAAAGTTTTAAGGAACGCCTTAGTGGAGGAGAGAGATTCAGAGAGGGAATTCCAATGCTTAGGGCCCAGGCAGCTGAAGGGACGACCACCACTGGTAGAGTGATCAAAATCGGGGATGTGCAAGATGCCAGAATTGGAGGAGGGCAGAGATCTCGGAGGGTTAGAAACATAGAAGATAGGAGCAGGAGTAGGCCATTCAAGCCTGCTCCGCCATTCAACGAGATCATGGCTGATCATCCAAACCCTAGCACCCGGTCCCTACACCGACAGCCATCCCGCCCAAGCCCTATCCCAGTAACCCCACGTATTTAATCCCCCCTAACACTAAGGGCCAATTTTTATCATGGCCAATCAACCTAACCCGCACATCTTTGGACCGTGGGAGGAAACCGGAGCACCCAGAGGAAACCCACGCAAACACGGGGAGAATGTGCAAACTCCACACAGACAGTCACCCGAGGCCGGATTTGAACCCGGGTCCCTGGCGCTGTGAGGCAACAGTGCTAACCACTATGCCACCGTGCTGCCCTGGTTGTAGGGCTGGAGGAGTTTACAGAGATAGGGAGGGGCGAGGCCATGGAGAGATTAGTGAACAAGGATGAGCTTTGGAGTCAGCTTCGAGTCCCTTCACACCATAGACTGAATTTCTTGGTGTTGACAACCCGTGATTTTCTGAGGGTTATTGGAAACCTGTTGAGGTCATGAACTATTTATGTTTATATAGCACCTCATCACTTTGTTGAAACAGCTCAAAGTTCCTCACACAATGGCATACATTGTGGAACACCGGTGGCTGTTATTATGTAGGCAAACAGTCAACGATCAAGACCAAAGTAGGCAAGGCCGTTTATTGCCAGATCACTCGGTTCAAATTTTATTTTGCTGATGTCACT
The DNA here is from genome assembly GCF_052327205.1 of Somniosus microcephalus. Classification (NCBI taxonomy): domain Eukaryota; kingdom Metazoa; phylum Chordata; class Chondrichthyes; order Squaliformes; family Somniosidae; genus Somniosus; species Somniosus microcephalus. The sequence goes on along the minus strand of NC_140999.1, from coordinate 186,590,383 downwards.
AAAGTCCTCAAAGTGTTTTTCAACTGATCTGATCAATAAATAAATGCCAATAAGTGGTGTTAATGAAGGCTGTGTGTTGTCAGAAGTGTACTGAAGAATTCGTTGAATGAGGTCCAAGTCCAAAAAAACTCCTTTAATGACATACTAACAATCTCAGTGTGTACGGCGATTTCTAGCAATGATTGCAAAGGCTAACAGGAAGATTAGTTAAGTAGGTGGTGAACTGATCTGACCTTGCAGTACAGTTCACAGATGGGTTAACCCTTTGAATGATATGTTCCATGGAGCTATGAAGCAGGGAGAATAGCGCATCCAACATAAACAATATTGGAGGCACTGACTCGCACATTATTCTTTTACCTGTGGGACGTAGGTTCAAATCCAGCCCAGACTGAATGGCTAAAGAAAGAACTGGCATTTACATAGCACCTCTCATAATCTCAGGATGTCCCAAAGCACATCACAGCCAATTAAATATTTTTCGAGTGTTGTAATGTAGGGAAATACGGCAGCCCATTTGTACACAGCAAGGTCCCGCAAACAGCAATGAGATAAATTACCAGATAATCTATTTTTGGTGATGTTGGTTGAGAGATAAATTGGTCCAGGACACCGGGAGAACTCCCCTGCTCTTCTTCAAGCAGCACCGGGGGATCTTTTACATCTGCCTGAGAGGGCAGACGGGGTTTAATGTCTCATCCAAAAAGATGGCACCTCCAACAGTGCCGCACTCCCTCAGTACTTCACTGGAGCATCAGCCTGGATTATGTGCTCAACTCTCAAGAAGGGGGCTTGAACCCACAACCTTCTGACTCAGTGAGGGGAACAGCGCTACCCACTGAGCCAGATGTGAAACCTGGTGATGTGGAAGAGCAGAGGGATTTGGGGGTACAGGTTCATGGGACATCGATGGCAGCAACTCGGGTTGATAAGGCTGTGAAAAAAGCTAATGGAAGTCTCGGTTTTTCCCACGGGATGTGTAGAAGTCTCCTCTGTCTTCTTGCTGGAAGGATTCTATCAGAAAAGAGCTCATAAAATCACAAGATAATTACACATGAGGGAGGTCATTCAACCCATCTTAGTTCATTGATGCAGATCGATCCTGTAGCATCCAATTATTTCTTAAATGATTCCAGGGTTTTCATCTCCACTATTCAATCTGGGAAATCCATTCCATGTGTTGATCACTCTTTGTGTGAAGAACTTCCCAATATCAGTGCTAAGTTTGTCTTTTTACTAGTTTTAACCTGTGTCCCCTTGTTCTAAGCTCACCATTTAATTTAGAGTAATTTTCCAATTTACCTTTTCCATGTTGAAAAGTAAGAAAGACTTGCATTTTTACAGCGCCTTTCATGACCTCAGGACGTCCCAAAGCGCTTTACAGCCAATGAAGTATTTTTGAAGTGGCGTCACTGTTGTAATGTAGGAAACACGCCAGCCAATTTGTGCACAGCAAGCTCCCACAGACAGCAATGTGATAATGACCAGATAATCTGTTTTTAATGATGTTGGTTGAGGGATAAACATTGGCCAGTACACTGGGGATAACTCCCCTGCTCTTCTTCGAATGGTACCATGGGATCTTTTACATCCACTTGAGAGAGCAGACGGGGTCTTGGTTTAATGTCTCCTCCAAAAGACGGCACCTCTGACAGTGCAGCGCTCCCTCAGTACTGCACTGGAGTGTCAGCCTGGAATTTGCGCTCAAGTCCCTGGTGTGAGACTTGAACCCACAACCTTCTGACTCAGAGGCAAGGGCGCTCCCCACTGAGTCACAGCTGACACCTTATTGATTGGGGACGCTCAATCCAGCTCCTGGTGGGTATGAATTCACAGCTCAAAACCACTCTATAATTCAACACTGATTTGACGCTGATTTGTTGGTACATCCTAGAGAGGCCTATGTCCCTGTTGAAAAGGGTGTGGAGATATCCTGAACCTTAGTGATTCACTGACCAATATTCCCTTCCCTTGAAAGAAGGAAGCATTTGGCTCACTTTCTCCTGCTGGTGATGCAGCCGAGATTGGGAATTTACAGAGGGAATCGCAGATGGGAATCCACACCTGCTACCTCATAGCAGCCAAAGTAGGTGAAGAGAAGATTGACTGAGATGCCCTTCATTAAAAATGCTTCCCAAAGAACAAGGATCTTTGCGCAATATGGCGGCGAACATCTTTAATCAACTTGATTGTATTTGATAAACAGATTTGGGAATCTGTGATAAAAACTGAAAATGCTGGAAATACACAGCAGGAAACTTAGCTTTTGTAGCGAGAAATGATGGGCTAATGTCTTGTTCTCAGAGCCATCTGATGAAGGCTTTGCACCTGACCTACCTTTTCTGTTGTTGAATGCTTCCGCCTCGTTGCAGCTCCTGCCAGCCTGATACCACGCTCGCCAGTCCACTTGCCACCCACCAATGGCCTTCATCCCTATCTTGTGGCTGTCAGTGTCGCTCGATAATTCTTCTCCTGTAATAAAATCTTCCCAAGTGAGGGTTAGGATTGGGCTGAGATTTAGGGCTTGACCCTGGGGTTAGAGTTGGGCTGAGATTTAGGGCTTGACCCTGGGGTTAAAGTTGGGCTGAGATTTAGGGCTTGACCCTGGGGTTAGGATTGGGCGGAGATTTAGGGCTTGACCCTGGGGTTAGAGTTGGGCTGAGATTTAGGGCTTGACCTTGGGGTTAGAGTTGGGCTGAGATTTAGGGCTTGACCCTGGGGTTAGAGTTGGGCTGAGATTTAGGGTTTGACCCTGGGGTGAGAGTTGGGCTGAGATTTAGGGTTTGACCCTGGGGTCAGAGTTGGGCTGAGATTTAGGGCTTGACCCTGGGGTTAGAGTTGGGCTGAGATTTTAGGGCTTGACCCTGTGGTTAGAGTTGGGCTGAGATTTAGGGCTTGACCCTGGGGTTAGAGTTGGGCTGAGATTTAGGGTTTGACCCTGGGGTGAGAGTTGGGCTGAGATTTAGGGTTTGACCCTGGGGTCAGAGTTGGGCTGAGATTTAGGGCTTGACCCTGGGGTTAGAGTTGGGCTGAGATTTTAGGGCTTGACCCTGTGGTTAGAGTTGGGCTGAGATTTAGGGTTTGACCCTGGGGTTAGAGTTGGGCTGAGATTTAGGGTTTGACCCCGGGGTTAGAGTTGGGCTGAGATTTAGGGCTTGACCCTGGGGTTAGAGTTGGGCTGAGATTTAGGGCTTGACCCTGGGGTTAGAGTTGGGCTGAGATTTTAGGGTTTGACCCTGGGGTTAGAGTTGGGCTGAGATTTTAGGGTTTGACCCTGGGGTTAAAGTTGGGCTGAGATTTAGGGCTTGACCCCGGGGTTAGAATTGGGCTGAGATTTAGGGCTTGACCCTGGGGTTAGAGTTGAACTGAGATTTAGGGTTTGACCCTGGGGTTGGAGTTGGGCTGAGATTTTAGGGTTTGACCCTGGGGTTAGAGTTGAACTGAGATGTTAGGGTTTAACCCTGAGGTTAAAGTTGGGCTGAGATTTAGGGCTTGACCCTGGGGTTAAAGTTGGGCTGAGATTTAGGGCTTGACCTTGGGATTAAAGTTGGGCTGAGATTTAGGGCTTGATCCTGGAGTTAGAGTTGGGCTGAGATGTTAGGGTTTAACCCTGGGGTTGGAGCTGGGCTTAGGGTTGGGGTAAAGATTGATTTAGAGTTAAGGTTAGGGTTGACTTGAGGTAAAGGATAGGGTTAGGCTCAGAGTTAGAGTGAATTTATATCAAGTGGTAACTTTGTTTCATTAAAGAGGAGTGTTTATTTCAAAGGACACCTTACAAGATGGATTCACGAGAGTGAGAGGGGATCTGTTACTGGGGTTGGGATATTTTGTTGAAGTGTCTTTGATGTTGACCTTGCTGCCTTATTGCTCTCCCTTGGCTCTGGCCATGCTGCCAACAGGGGGGCAGACATGCCGGGGTGCCCAGAAAATTCGATAAGAGGGCAGAATGTACGTTCTCGATTTAACGAGCTCTGCACCGATATAATGCTACTGGAAGAGGGACAGAAATGGCTGGAGATAAAGAATGCACAGGGTGAGCTGGTTAATTTTTAGCGGTGGGTATGGAAGTGCTGCTAGCCCATGTTAGAGTTTGGAGGGATGCTATTGTTGGTGTACCAGGGAAGAGGCCATCACAGGCAGCAGCACGGGCCATGGGGAAGGAGGTGGCTGAGAGTCTTCTTCTTCTTAGGCAGTCCCTCGGAACCGAGGATGACTTGCACCAACACTAAAAATTAGTTCTCAGGTGACTGATGAGTCCAATGCGGGACCTGCAGTCTCTGTCACAGGTGGGGCAGACGGTGGTTGAAGGGGCGGGTGTGGGTGGGGTGTTTGGGTTAACGTGCGCTCCTTCCGCTGTTTGCGCTCGGCTTCCCGCTTGCTCCCGGTGAAGAGACTCGAGGTATTCGGCACCTTCCCGGATGCTTCCCCTCCACTTTGTGCGGTCTTGGGCCAGGGATTCCCAGGTGTCGGTGGGGGATGTTACACTTTTTCAAGGAGGCTTTGAGGGTGTCCTTGAAGTGAGGCTGTGAGTGGGACCTCCAGAACCCCAAAGGCCTCGTTTCATAACATGAACAACAACTTGCATTTATATAGCGCATTTAACCCAGTAAAACGTCCCAACGCGCCTCACTGGAGCGTTATCAGACAAAACAAATTGACACCAAGCCAAAGGAGCAGACAATAGGACAGGTGACTAAAAGCTTGATGATAAGAGGGAAGGAGTGAAGAGGTAGAGACGGTGGGGTTTAGGGAGGGAATTCCAGAGCTTAGGGCCCAGGCAGCTGAAGGCACGGCCACCAATGGTGGGGCGAAGGAAATTGGGGATGCGTGAGAGGCCAGAGTTGGTGTTATGCAGAGTTCTCAGAGGGTTGCAATAACAACAACAACTTGTATTTATATAGCGCCTTTAACATAATAAAACATCCCAAGGCGCTTCACAGGAGCGTTATATATTTAAAAAAATTGACACCGAGCCATATAAGGAGGCATTAGAGCAGATGACCAAAAGCTTGGTCGAAGAGGTTGGTTTTGAGGAGCGTCTTAAAGGAGGAAAGAGAAGTGGAGAGGCGGAGAGGTCTAGGGAGGGGATTCCAGAGCTTAGGACCGAGACAGATGAAGGCACGACCAGCAATGGTGGAGCATTTAAGATCGGGGGTGCTCAAAAGGCCAGACTAGGTGGAGTGCAGAGGTCTAGGGGGATTATGGGGCTGGAGGAGATTAGAGATGGGAAGGGGGCGAGCCCACGGAGGGATTTGAAAACAAGGATGAGAATTTTAAAATCGAGGCGTTATTTAACTGGGCACCAATTTAGGTCAGTGAGCACAGGGGAGATGGGGGAGTGGGACTTGGTGCGAGTTAGGACATGGGCTGGATGAGGTTACAGAGATAGGGAGGGACAAGGCCATGCAGGGATTTGAACACAAGGATGACTTTGCAATGTCAAAAGAAGGTTAATGACTTCACTACCTCAGCAAAGGTAAGTTTTCAGATGAATAACAGGTCAGATAACTAAATTATCGAGAATCACAAGCAGGAGAACAAGAGTCAAGCAATGCCCTTTAGGGGATCTCATGGTCCCTTATCCTAGAAGTATAGTCACTTGGCAGCACTTATGTTCAGTGTTTTTTTTATTCATTTGTTCGTGGGATGTGGGCATCGTTGGCAAGGCCGGCATTTATTGCCCATCCCCTAACTGTCCTTGAGAAGGTGGTGGTGAGCCGCCTTCTTGAACCGCTGCAGTCTGTGTGGCGAAGGTACTCCCACAGAGCTGACTTTGTCGCAGCGGTTTGGTGAGTGTCTTCACTCGGCCATTTCAGAGGGCAGTTACGAGTCAACCACATTGCTGTGGGTCCAGAGTCACATAGAGGCCAGGCCGGGTAAGGACAGCAGATTTCCTTCCCTAAAGGACATTAGAGAACCAGATGGGATTTTACAACAATCTGGTAGTTTCCTGGTCACCATTACTGAGACTAGCTTTTTAATTCCAGATTTATTTAATTTACTGAATTGAAATTCCCCAGCTGCCTTGGTGAGATTATGAACTGACATCTCCAGATTATTAGTCCAGGCCTCTGGATTACTAGTCCAGTAACATAATCACTATGCGACCGTACCCTCTGCCCTGTATTGCATGCTACACACCTAGGTCCTTGCTCCCTTATATCTACCATTACTACCATTCGTTGCACAAATCCTGACTGCTTGTGGCTACAGGACCTGGAGGCTTCAGCAGCTATTAGCACCGTGCATTCTTCCCGCAGCACACAAGACCAAAGAATGGCAAGCTACTAGAGGGAGGACGCGCCAACATCTGGCATCTAACCACAAGAAGAGGAAGCAAAGGCTTTAATTAGCTTTCACTCTGGCCTGGCGGTTGGGGACGGAGATGTGCCTTCAGTGCGTTTGTGAGACCGTGTACCTTTTGTCTTTTAATGTTTCTGTGTATTCTTCAATCTCATCACCAGCCACCCCCTTTGCCTGATAAGATGAAAAAACAGAACGCCACTCAAGCACACCAGTACTGGGTTTTTTTCCCCCTCCGGAGACTCTGCATATGATGTCAGCCATGGCTCAGTGGGTAGCGCCTCTCACCTCTGAGTCAGAAAAGTTGTGATTCAAGTCCCACTCCAGAAACTTACAGCGCAAAAATCCAGGCTGCTGCTCCCAGACCTGAGGGAGCACCGCACAGTCTTTCGGATGAGAAGTTTGGATAAACCACTGAGAGCTTGGTGAGAGAAGGTAGGACCTTTGATGGGCTGAGACATCCAAATAGTCCTCTACCCATCAGTGAAGCTGTGTCGAATGTTGGCTCTCAGGTGTCGAGCTGCCATCGCCACTGCCTCTGTTCTTCGTGGGCCAAGTCTGCAGTGTCATCATCAGGTTCTCTTGCGCTCCTACGCAACCCAGGAATTTCAGGACCACTGCATTGTGAGGCATGAACCCCATCCCAAAAGGGGAAAAATCCCTCGGCCAAATGGCCTTTCCATATTCCTAAATATTCTTATGTATATTATTCATGGCGCGTTATAGTTGTCATAATAAGAAATTCTAAGGGTAAATTAATAGAATCATAGAGTTATACAGCACCGAAAGAGGCCCTTCAGCCCATCGTGTCCACGCCGGCCATCAAACCCTGTCTATTCTAATCCCATTTTCCAGCACTTGGTCCATAGCCTTGTATGCTATGGCGTTTCAAGTGCTCATCTAAATGCTTCTTGAATGTTGTGAGGGTTCCTGCCTCTACCACCCTTTCAGGCAGTGAGTTCCAGATTCCAACCACCCTCTGGGTGAAAAAGCTTTTCCTCAAATTGCCTCTAAACCTCCTGCCCCTTATCTTGAAACTATGCCCCCTGGTTATTGACCCCTCTACTAAGGGGAAAAGTTCCTTTCTATCTACCCTATCTATGCCCCTCATAATTTTGTACACCTCAATCAGGTCCCCCCCTCAGCCGTCTCTGCTCTAAGGAAAACAACCCCAGCCTGTCCAGTCTCTCTTCATAGCTGAAGCGCTGCAGCCCAGGTAACATCCTGGTGAATCTCCTCTGCACCCTCTCTAATGCAATTACATCCTTCCTATAGTGTGGCGACCAGAACTGCACACAGTATTCCAGCGGTGACCTCACTAGCGTTTTGTATAGCTCCATCATAACCTCCCTGCTCTTATATTCTATGCCTCGGCTAATGAAACATAGAAACTTAGAAGATAGGAGCAGGAGTAGGCCATTCGGCCCCTTGAGCCTGCTCCGCCATTTAATGAGATCATGGCTGATCATCCAAATTCAGTACCCTGTCCCTGCTTTCTTCCCATATCCCTTGATCCCTTTAGCCTTAAGAAATATATCTAACTCCTTCTTGAATATATTTAATGAATTGGCCTCAACTGCCTTCTGTGGTAGAGAGTTCCACAGGTTCACCACTCTCTGGGTGAAGAAATTCCTCCTCATCTCAGTCCTAAATGACTTACCCCTTATCCTTAGACTGTGACCCCTGGTTCTGGACTCCCCCACCATCGGGAACATCCTTCCTGCATCTAGTCTGTCCAGTCCTGTTAGAATTTTATAAGTTTCAATGAGATCCCCTCTCATTCTTCTAAACTCTAGCGAATATAAGCCTAATCGACCCAATCTCTCTTCATACGTCATTCCTGCCATCCCAGGTATCAGTCTGGTGAATCTTCGCTGCACTCCCTCCATGGCAAGAACATCCTTCCTCAGATAAGGCGACCAAAACTGCACACAATACTCAAGGTGTGGTCTCACCACTGCAGCAAGACATCTTGCTCCTGTACTCGAATCCTCTCACTATGAAGGCCATGAAGGCAAGTATCCCATATGCCTTTTTAACCACCTTATCTACCTGTCCTGCTAATCTTGGAAAAGTACCAGGGGTCAGAAGCCTTGTCGGCTTGGTAGCCAACATCTGGTTGGCCATGTTCCTGGACGTTTCATCATGTGACCTCCTACCTGCCCAGTTAAACAGCCTTTTGTCCCACAGCCAAAGCTAATAAATTAATGTTTAAAGAAAATTAAAAAAAAAACCTTATAGTGTTTCTCCCGGGTTGCACCCAGCAGGGTCCGGGAGATGAATCTAATTCCTGGAGACTCCAGGATAGTCCCGGCGGGTTGGCAAACCCCCCTACTTGGAGGAGAGTCACGCGGCCATCCTATTTTCCAGGGAGCGTTCTGTGGGAATGAACCTAAAAGGAAACGAGGAACAATCTAATTTAATCCGAGGCAAAAATAACAAGACTGCGACATAACTTAACGCCAGAACAGCGGATTTTAATAGATTCCACTGTGAAGCTGTCCCGCGAGCTAATACAGAAGGAGTACAAAGCTTCTTTGCATCTGTTAATCCTGCCCATGTAATTCAAAGACAGCAGTTATCTCTTACACACAGTGCAAAATTAGTCTTTAACAAGGTGAAGCAATGGTTAGAGTGACCTCTATGGATGATACTGTAGAAATGCCCCGCTGGGGAGAAGGACTCCTCGGAGGTTTTGTTTGCTCTGCTGAATGAGTTCAGGCAAAAATTCCTTTAAAATGTATTAAAATGGTGTAGGAACGGATTTGCAAATGTTTTTATGCAGCAACCGTTCAGAGGAAATGATGAAAAGGCTGACCTAACAGAGGTCTTTAAAATTACGAGAGGTTTTGATAAAGTAGACACAGAGAGAGTCTGAGGGGGAAGAGCAAAACTAGAGGCCATCAATATAAGATAGTCACCAATCAAATAGGGAATTCAGAAGAAACTTCTTTACCCAGAGAGTGGTGAGAATGTGGAACTCGCTACCACAGGGAGTGGGTGAGGCAAAGCGTACAGATGCAATTTAAGGGAAGGCTAGATAAACACATGAGGGAGAAGTGGATAGAGGGTTACGCTGATAGAGTTAGATGAGGAAAGATGGGAGGAGGCTCAAGTGGAGCATAAACGCCGGCATGGACTGGTTGGGCTGAATGGCCTGTTTCTGTGCTGTATATTCTGTGTAATTCTAAGTAAATGAAACCCCACCAGTTCTTTCACATCAAAGTGTGCGATACTGCCATTCTTAAACATAAGGGTACCTTAGGCACGGATCAGTTGGTGGGACTCGCGCCTCCGAGTCCGAAGGTTGTGGGTTTAAACCCGAACCGCATATCATCAAGGCTGACACTCCCGTGCAGTTCTGCCTCATTGTCGGAGGGGGTTACGGCAAGGCTGCGTCACCTTGTTCCAGTGGTGGCGGGGCATGTACGGTGCCCCACCGCGTCTCTGGAAGAAGAGCGGGGAATTTCTCCCGTGTCTTGATCAACATCCCTAAGCATGGATTTACTGCTTATTCATCGTGTTGCTGTTTGTGAGATCTTATGGTCTGCAGAAAAACTGTCTGAATTCATAGGGCTGGATTTTGTCAATGGGGAGCTTTTGGAGGCGGGACTCCCACTTTATGGGTTGTAGTCCCGCCTCCATCGACTTGTGGCCAACCCACGCTATTTTCCTTTGATTGACCTTGTTAAGCCCGCCCAGCGGGCTCAGCAGGCCAATTAAGGGACACCTGGCTACTGGTGATGTCAGCGATTGACATTTCATCTGTCAAGAGCTTTTGACAGATGAAAAATCAATGTTTGACGGCTCTGTGAAGCGGTCAAACACTGACAATCTGTCTTCTAACTTGAGTCCTTCTACTCAGACTCAGTTAGAGATCTCTCCAGACCAGAAAGCAGAGGCTGCAGCTTTTGACAGTTCAGCGGCCATTCTGCTTTCTGTGCCGGTGAGCTGAGGGACTCCCGAGAACTGAAGGAAGGAAGCCTGCAGGAGAAAGTAAAGGTAAGTAAAACTTATTAAAACACTTTACACTTACCTCAAACACTTACCTCTGCACACATGCACCCATCACTCACCTGCACAACGGACATCTCAACCCCTCCAACCCCTGCAGACCGACGGTCCGCCTCGCTAACTTGGCGTGGTTCGGAGCCGTCGGACAGCCCACACTTCAGGGCTAAAAATAGGGATTAGGCAAAAAACTACCTGTTAACAGGCAGTTAATTGGCATTAATCCCCTTCCCGCCTCGGGGAGGCGGTTCCCAGCACAGGTCGGGTACCCGCCTCCTGGGACATTGGCACGGAGGCGGGATGGGTTCCTGCCCCCCGATTCTGCAATTTTCCCACCACTCCCGCCTCCAAACCCACCTCCTCGGGGCTTGGAAAATCGAGCCCATTGTATGTGAAGAGCTTTGGGATGGTCTGAGGGGAATATTAAAGGGAAATGAGCAGGAGGGTGGGACTAGGCGAGGTGGTTCCTGCATGAGAACAGCACAGGGGCTCCAGTTCCCTTTCAGTGGTGTAGCATTCCACGGGACGTAACTTCCTCTAGGTGTCAGCCATGGCTCATTTAATAGCACTTTACACTTGGAATCAGAAAGCCGTGGGTTTAAACCCCACTCCAGAGACTTGAGCACTTAATCCAGGCTGACGCTCCCAGTGCAGTGCTGAGGGAGTGCTGCACTGTCGGAGGTGCCGTCTTTCGGATGAGACATTAAACCGAGGCCCCGTCTGCGCTCTCAGGTGGATGTGAAAGATCCCACGGCCACTATTCGAAGAAGAGCAAGGGAGTTCTCCCCGGTGTCCTGGCCAATGTTTATCCCTCAACCGACGCCTAAAACAGGTTATCTGCTCATTATCTCATTGCTGTCTGTGGGAGCTTGCTGTGCACAAATTGGCTGCCGCGTTTCCTACATGGCAACGGTGACCACACTTCAAAAAGTACTTCATTGGCTGTAAAGCACTTTGGGACGTCCTGAGGTTGTGAAAGGTGTTGTAGAAACACAAGCCTTTCATTCTTGCATCTGGGCATACTGCATCGTGTGAGTGCAGAGCAGCGCAGAGGAAACTTCGGCCGGTTGTAGAAATCTCACGCCTCTAACGACACCCGCCCGATTTCCCGTCCATTGATTTAAATTCCCTGAGATTAGGGCGGTGAATTTCCTCGGGCGCCACCACCAGCTCCGCGTGCCGTGACTTCAGCAGAAGCCCCGCTTGGGCGCCAAAAAAAACGTCGTTTCCGCCAAGGTTATGGCGGAAGAGTGGGGCCGAGCTCCGAGGAACTTCCCGGCAAAGGTGATCCAATACAGTCAGGCGCAGGAACAGGGGAAGCTGACCCCAGTTATGCGGTCTCCTCTACATCGGGGAGACCAAACGCAGATTGGGTGACCGCTTTGTGGAACACCTCCATTCAGTCAGTAAGAGGGACCCCGAGCTTCCGGTCGCCTGTCACTTTAATTCTCCGCTCCACTCCCACTCGGACCTCACCGTCCTCGGCCTCTTGCACTGTTCCACGGAAGCTCAGCGTAAGCTCGAGGAACAGCACCTCATCTTTCGATTAGGCACTTTACAGCCTTCTGGACTCAACATTGAGTTCAACAATTTCAGATCATAACCTCGGCCCCTATCATATATATATATTTTTCATCCACACTTTTTGTCTGTGTCTTTTTTTCTTCCCTCCCACAGGGCAGCTGTCTTTCATTCTGCCAGCGCAATTTACACTTCATCTCGAGCCATCCTTTGTTTCTTAACCTGTCCCATTACCATCTCCTCTCGCCTTGAATATCTCTTAATGCCTCATAACCTCTCCTGCCTTCTATCCTATCACAGACCTTCCCTTTTTGTTCTTTCATCCCCTCCCCCATTTCCCAGCCCCTTCACTTGCTTAAAAATCTGTTCCATTTCCTGCTTTTTTCCAGTTCTGACGAAAGGTCATCGACCTGAAACGTTAACTCTGTTTCTCTCTTCACAGATGCTGCCTGATCTGCTGAGTATCTCCAGCATTTTCTGTTTTTATCCCAGTTATTCTATATTCTGTCACCCCCCCAACAACCCCCCCACCCCCCCCCCCCGCCCCCCCAGTGTCAGCCATGGCTCAGTGGGTTGCACTCTCACTCCTGAGTCAGACAGTTGTGGGTTTAAAGTCCCCACTCCACAGACTTGAGTGCATAACCCCAGGCTGACTCTCTGAGTGCAGTGCTGAGGGAGTGCTGCACTGTTGGAGGTGCCGTCTTTTGGAAGAAACGTCAATCCGAAACCCCCGCCTGCCCTCTGAGGTGGGCGTAAAAGATCCCGTGGCACTATTTCGAAGAAGAGCAGCGGCATTCTCCTTGGTTATCCTGGTCAATATTTATCCCTTAACCAACATCACTAAAATACAGATTATCTGGTCATGATCTCATTGCTGTTTGTGGGATCATGCTGTGTGTAAACTGGCTGGCATCATTGGCTGTAAAGTGCTTTGGGACATCCTGAGGTGGTAAAAGGGATTATATAAATGCAAGTCTTTTTTTATTTCTTCAAAGATCTCTATTAAATTTTTCAGACACCATTTGCCTTTTAAAAATCCATCCTGACTGTCCTTAATCAACTCAGGACTTTCGAAGGGAGTATTAATTTTATCCTGCATTAAGGTCTCTAGAAGCTTACTCACTTCTGCTGTCGATAATTATCGAGAGTCCCTTCTTTACTTGAATACTGACACAATCCTTCCAAGAATTACCTCATTTCACTTAACCCTTTTTCTGCTGTTCCTATTTTCACCTTTACACACATTTAGAATCAAGAAGTTTACAGCACAGAAATAGGCCATTCGACCCATCATGTCTGTGCCGGAATAATACGGGATTCAACCACCCTGAACACACTACAAAATAAATAACAATGACAACATTTCACGTGCCAAGTTTCACAAGCACTGAACTGGAAAGTGTTTGTTTGTCGAAGGTATGGGGCTTTAGATCTAACAAGCACAGCGCTGTCAATATATTTTATTCCCTAGCTGTAGTACTGGCCATCCATCTGACGCTCTGTTGTAAAATTGAACACCAGCTAGCCAGAGGACAGGGTAGATGCTGAGAGATTGTTTCCCCTGGCTGGGGAGTCTAGAACCAGGGGTCACAGTCTCAGAATAAGGGCTCGGCCATTTAGGACTGAGGAATTTCTTCACTCAGCGGGTGAATTTTGGAACTTTCTACCCCAGAGGGCTGTGGAGGCTCAGTCGTTGAGTATATTCAAGACAGAGATCGATAGATTATTGAATATTAAGGGATCAAGGGATATGGGGATTGTGCAGGAAAGTGGAGATGAGGTAGAAGACCAGCCATGATCTTATTGAATGGCGGAGAAGGCTTGAAGGGCCAAATGGCCGACTCCTGCTCCTATTTCTTATGTTCTTATGTTATATTGCTGCCTGCAAATTAGGAAAAACGGATTTGAACCGCCACCCACCCCCTGCCAACTGCGTGGGCTTTCACTTCTCCCACTTTAATGAGCTACGGAGTTATATTATGACCCACTTTGCAGCTACACTAAAGTAGCAGTATAACTGCAGCCTACAGACCGAGAAAACACTTTCTGGGTATTTTTGCTCTATGTACTAAAATGGATTCTGAATGATGATCTTCTGATATAATTTGAGAAGAATAGCATAGAGACATTTAAGGGGAGGCTATATAAATACAGGAGGGAGAAAGGAATAGAAGGATATGTTGCTGAGGTGAGATGAAGAGGGGTGGGAGGAGGCTCGTGTGGAGCATAAACACCGGCACGGGCCAGTTGGGCCGAATGGCCTCTGTGCTGTACATTCCATGTCATTCAATGTAAGTTAAGTGGAGCCTTGAGTTTTACTTTGATAGACTGGAACCTTGTATTTTTCAATGGTAGCTCATTCATTTAACCTTCACAACCCTCTCCCTTACCACCCTGCACCCCACCCAATATAGGAAATTCCCGCGAAAAGAATTTGTCCAACGAGAATAAACAGTTCAATAAAATCTTCTGTTCCCTTCAAAGTAAAGCTCTACAGTAATTAATTTGCAAAGCGAAGGAGTGATTAGGGTATCGACACTGGGTAGAAGTTGATTCAAGCATCTTTAGAATTTAATTGACCCACTTTAACATAAAGCGCCTTTAACATTACTACCAGTGATACACAAGGGACTTAACCACAGCTGATTAAAGCCACACTGCATAAACCCAGTGCTTATCCTTAACCCTCAGAGAGCCAAAGGACTTCTTCAGTTTCCATTAAAACCTTTTTTATATCCAATTTTAATTTAATTTATTGTAATGGTTGTCTTTGAAAAGAAATTCCAATCCTCTTTCCTTTTCTCGGCTGAAATTTGGGTCTCGTGCTGGCGTGGGGTTCCACGGGTCTCCGCAATGCACTGGTATCCTGCCCAAGTGATCATTCTTCATATGGGAGACTGTTCATAAGAACATAAGAACATAAGAAATAGGAGCAGGAGTAGGCCAATCGGCCGCTCGAGCCTGCTCCGCCATTCAATATGATCATGGCTGATCTGATCCTAACCTTAAATCTACTATCACTCTCCATCCCACCCGAACCCATGTGATCTCCCGGGAGAGGCGAAAAACCAGATAAAAACCCAATGGCCAATTTGGGAGAAAAAATCTGGGAAATTCCTCTCCGACCCATCTAGGCAATCAAAACTCATCCAGGAGATCACTCTGTCCCTATATTTTCTACAGTACTTACCTTCTGTAAAAGGTGATCTCCACCCCAGCCAGGAACAGGAATAGAACCCTCTCCTGAAATCTAACACAGAATTAGAACACAAGAAGTAGGAGCAGAACCAGGCTACACGGCCCCTGGGCCCACTCCGCTACCCACAGGGCCATGACCGTTCCGAACCTAGACTCATGTCCAATTTCCTGCCCGCTCCCCGTAACCCCTAATTCCCTTTACTTCTAGGAAACTGTCTATTTCTGTTTTAAATTTATTTAATGATGACCTGGGGGGAAGGAATGTACAGCCCTGTGGGAGCCGAGACAGCAGGCTATTTGACTTTTGGCCGATTCACAGCCAAGCATGGATAGAGGATTGGTTAACGGACAGAAAACAAAGAGTAGGGATAAACGGGTCAATTTTCTGGTTGGCAGGCTGTAACTAGTGGGGTGCTGCAAGGATCAGTGCTTGGGCCTCAGCCATTTACAACTTATATTAATGACTTAGATGAAGGGACTGGGTGTAATGTATCCAAGTTTGCTAACGATACAAAGCTAGGAGGGAAAGTAAGCTGTGAAGAGGAAATAAAGAGCCTGCAAAGGGATGTCCATATGCAGCAAGACCTGGACAACATTCAGACTTGGGCTGACAAGTGGCAAGTAACATTCGCACCACACAAGTGCCAGGCAATGACCATCTCCAACAAGCGAGACTCTAACCATCTCCCCTTGACATTCAATGGCATTACCATCGCTGAATCCCCCACTATCAACATCCTGGGGGTTACCATTGATCAGAAACTGAACTGGACCAGCCATATAAATGCTGTGGCTACAAGAGCAGACCAGAGGCTGGGAATTCTGCGGCGAGTGCCTCACCTCCTGACTCCCCAAAGCCTTGCCACCATCTACAAGGCACAAGTCAGGAGTGTGATGGAATACTCTCCACTTGCCTGGATGAGTGCAGCTCCAACAACACTCAAGAAGCTCGACACCATTCAGGATAAAGCAGCCCACTTGATTGGCACTCCATCCACCACCTTCAACATTCACTCCCTCCACCACCGGCGTACCGTGGCTGCAGTGTGTACCATCTACAAGATGCACTGCAGCAACTCGCCAAAGCTCCTTCAACAGCACCTTCCAAACCCGCGATCTCTACCACTTAGAAGGACAAGGGCAGCAGACGCATGGGAACATCACCACCTACAAGTTCCCCTCCAAGCCACACACCATCCTGACTTGGACCTGTATCGCCGTTCCTTCACTGTCGCTGGGCCAAAATCCTGGAACTCCCTTCCTAACAGCATTGTGGGTGTACCTACACCATATGGACTACAGCGGTTCAAGAAGGCGGCTCACCGCCATCTTCTCAAGGGCAATTAGGGATGGGCACTAAATGCAGGCCTAGCCAGCCAGCGACGCCCACATCCCATCAATGAATAAAAAAAATATAGGTAGGTGGAATATAATGTGGGGAAAGGTTATTCGCTTTGGTATGAAGAATAGGAAAACAGAATATTTTTTAAATGGCTAGGAACTATTAAATGTCGGTGTTTCGAGAGATTTAGGTGGTCTTGAACAGGGAACACAAAGAGTTAGCATGCAGGTACAGCAACCAATTAGGAAAGCAAATGGCATGTTGGCCTTTATTGTAAGGGGGTTGGAGTATAAGAGTAAGGAAGTCTTGCTACAATTGAACAGGGCTTTGGTGAGACCACACCTGGAGTACTGTGCACAGTTTTAGTCTCCTTATCTGAAGAAGGACATACTTGCCTTAGAGGCGGTGCAACAAAGGTTCACTAGATTGATTCCTGGGATGAGAGGATTGTCCTATGAGGAGAGATTGAGTAGACTCGGCCTATACTCTCTGGAGTTTAGAAGAATGAGAGGTGATCTCATTGAAACATACAAGATTCTGAGGGGGATTGACAGGGTAGATGCTGAGAGGTTGTTTCCCCTGGCTGGAGAGTCTAGAACTAGGCACAGTCTCAGGATAAGGAGTCAGCCATTTAAGACCGAGATGAGGAGGAATTTCTTCATTCAGAGGGTGGTAAATCTTTGGAATTCTTGACCCCAACGGGCTGCGGATGCTGAATCGTTGAGTATATTCAAGGCTGAGATCAATAGATTTTTTTGGACTCTAGGGGGGAGAAATTCGGTACCTTAGCGCCTCCCATTAACACCTCCGGGGGGCACTAATGGGGCGCTATCGGCTTTGCAACCGGGCGCGGCGATAGTACCGACGCCTGCAAAATTGATGTGGAGGTTTGCGGTGGTGGTAACCACTAGCACCACGATTTCCTGCGCCCGGAGATCGTGACGTTATCGCCGTGCGCATCGCCCCGGTAGTGCCCCGGACCCCAACTTCAGTGCCGACCCCCCTGCAGCATCGCTGGGCGATAACACCGGCAGCTGCAGGAGGCGTTGTTCGGGAGGCCGGGCGTTTCGGGGGCGCAAATAAAAGGGGATGTTGACGCGGGTAGGAGGAAAGTTTTAACACCGCTTCAAGTGATTTTTTTTCCGGTTGCTCCTGGGCCGCGATCGATCAGCCCGGCGCTCCACTGGCGGGCACAGGGCTGATCACGCCGGATTGCGGCTGCCGTCGGTGACCTGCTCACCGGTCCCAATGCAGAGCCTGCAGTGATGGCCCTTCCCTTTAAGGGAGAGAAGGAGCCTTGGATCGCGGCAGCGTTGCACGGGACATTGTGCAGCACTGCACCACTAACGCTCCACCTGCGTCCTGTAGCGCACCAGGAAGGAAGTGGAGTGCTTGATTTAGCGCTCCACTTCCTCCCTGGAGTGCAAACACCGAATTTTGAAAAAGATGGCAACCATTAGCGCCTGGCGCTAAGTTTCCCAGCTTTCAAAAGTTAGCGCCCCCAAACGGGATGATACTTAATTTCTCCTCCTAGGAGAATCAAGGGATATGGGGATCGGGCAGGAAACTTATTGTGTGGAGATGCCGGTGTTGGACTGGGGTGGACAAATGTAAGAAGTCACACAACACCAGGTTATAGTCCAACAATTTTATTTGAAATCACAAGCTTTCGGAGCGCTGCTCCTTCATCAGGTGAAGTGGAGAGATGCCTATAAACACAGATTATATAGTCAGAGAATAATGCCAGATGATTACAGGTAATCTTTCGAACTGCCATTTATCACACCTCGGCAGAGAGATAATCACAGCAATCAAAGGTGTGAATGGTGTCCAAACAGGTCAGTCAGGAAAACATTACATCAAAGAACAATGAGGTGGGGTCACAAAGGGTAAAATGTTGCAGATGTCTGTATGGAAAACAAAAAACAGACAAAAAACATTTTCTTTGCTGGAAATCACAGCAGGTCCGGCCGCATCTGTGTAGAGAGAACAAGCCAACGACGACTCGAGTCTGGATGATCCTACTTATTGAATGACGGAGCAGGCTTGAGGGGCCGTATGGCTGACTCCTGCTCCTATTTCTTATGTTCTGAAGCCTAATCCTATCCTCACTTTGGTGTCAGCCATGACTCAGTGGGCAGCACTCTCACTTCTGAGCCAGAAGGTTGTGGGAATCAAGCCCCACTTTAGAGACTTGAGCACATAATCCAGGCTGACGCTCCAGCGCAGTACCGAGGCCCCATCTGCCCTCTCAGGTGGATGTAAAAGATCCCACGGCACTATTTGAAGAATAGCTGGGGAGTTCACCCCGGTGCCCTGGCCAATAGTTATCCCTTAACCAAAACCTAAAACAGATGATACAAACATACGAACAATGACGCTCAGGTAAAGACCCTCTGGTCCATCGAGCCTGTCCCACACAATTGTGATACCTTGTGTATCACAACATACACACTCCATCTCATCCGAAACCATGTGATCTCCTGGGAGAGGCAAAAAAACAGCTAAAAATCCCAGACCAATTTGAGAAAAAAAATCTGGGCAATTCCTCTCCGACCCACCTAGGCGATCGAAACTAGTCCAGGAGATCGCTCTGGTCCTGAATTCCCTGCAGTACCTACCTTCTGTAAGAGGTGATCTCCGCCCCAGCCAGAAACAGGCCCAGCTCTCGCTTGAAGGAATTCAGCGAGTCCGCGTCCACCGCACGAGACGGCAGCCTGTTCCAGATGTTCACCATTCTCTGACATCTAACCTCGATCTGGCCTTATACAACTTAAATTTGCACTAAAAAGGGAAGGCTGAGGGATGACCTAATAGAGGTCTTTAAAATTATGAAAGGTTTTGATAGAGTGGATACAGAGAGAATGTTTCCACTTGTGGGGAAGAACAAAACTAGAGGCCATCAATATTAGATAGTCACCAAAAAATCCAAAAGGGAATTCAGAAGAAACTTCTTTACCCAGAGTGTGGTGAGAATGTGGAACTCGCTACCACAGGGAGTGGTTGAAGCGAATAGTATAGATACATTTAAGGGGAGGCTAGACAAGCATATGAGCGAGAAGGGAATAGAGGGTTACGCTGACAGAGTTAGATGAGGAAAGACAGGAGGAGGCTCGAGTGGAGCATAAACGCCGGCATGGACTGGTTGGGCCAAATGGCCTGTTTCTGTGCCGTATATCCTATGTAATCCTATACAAGATTAAGGGGTGATCTAATTGAGGTGTTTAAGAAACATAGAAACATAGAAGATAGGAGCAGGAGTAGGCCATTCGGCCCCTCGAGCCTGCTCCGCCATTCAATGCGATCATGGCTGATCATCCAAATTCAGTACCCGGTCCCTGCTTTCTCCCCATACCCCTGGACCCCTTTATCCTTAAGAAATATATCCAACTCCTTCTTGAATATATTTAATGAATTGGCTTCTACTGCCTTCTGTGGTAGAGAATTCCACAGGTTCACCACTCTCTGGGTGAAGAAATTCCTCCTCATTTCTGTCCTAAATGGCCTACCCCTTATCCTTAGACTGTGACCCCTGGTTCTGGACTCCCTGACCATCAGGAACATCCTTCCTGCATCTAGTCTGTCCAGTCCTGTCAGAATTTTATAAGTTTCAATGAGATCCCCTCTCATTCTTCTAAACTCCAGCGAGTACAAGCCCAATCATCCCAATCTCTCCTCATACGTCATTCCTGCCATCCCAGGTATCAGCCTGGTGAATCTTCGCTGAACTCCTTCCATGGCAATGTAGGGGGGCATCTTTTCCGTGGTATACGGTAATTTACCTGGTCAGGCAGCCTTTTGCTACTACACTCTGACCAATCCCAAACAGCGGTTTCGAATCGCTAAACCCACCCTTCCAGTTCTGACTGGAGGACTTATAATTAATGATATATATTAAAACAGACAACTGGTCTGGATGTGAGAAAGTCAAACTTTATTAAATTAAAGAAAACTACACCACACGATTTTAGTAATCACTGTACAATTGCTTAAATGGGGGAAGACAGATGGCAAAATGAGGGATAAATGGTTACAATGTTAATTGAACAATCTTAGCAATTTCCCTTAAATTACCACCCCGCCTTTAACTCCTTACTAGATTGCCTTGCCGAGGAGTCAGAAACCTGCTCACCTGTGGTCCAAGGAAATAAGAGAGAGAGATAGCTTCTCAGGAGCCACCTTTATATCCTGCGAGCTCCTGCTGTTTGGCGCTGAAAGGGTTTGTGTGCAAAATTCGCGCCGAAAAGTTCGAATACACAAGAGAAAGGTTGTGATTGGCTGATTCAAATAAAGCTTGGAGTAGTTTGAATGTGTCTACATTCTGGGGCCGAAGTGTTCCCACCTACATCCGGAGCTTCTGGGCTAACCAAAGGGGACATACCTGAATAATGGGTGATTCAAAACCCATTCATTCCAAACTGTTCTCATTCAAAAGTCCTTTTCCGGAGTTTCGATGTGTCTCATTGTGTGTAAGGGGTTCTGAATGGAGTTGAATTGCTAGGCAAACAGAAGCCTATTGTCCTGCGGTCAGCATAACCGCAACCTAAGTGGATAATCCCTTATGTCAATAAACAAACATCGATTGCTTCTGTAGAGAAGGGAAACCCCCTTTGATCGGCAGGTCTTTCTCACAGACATACTACAAGCTGCTAGCTGCTTTTCCAAGCCCCATTGTCTTGGCCATGCTTTTCTGATGGCCATTTTTAAACCCCTTTGTAATTTACCAAACTCCAGGGAACAATTTTATTAATAAAATGTACTTAAAGTGTGCGAATTTTTCCACGAAGTTCCTCAATTCTGGTGTTGTCCACGTGCTGCAACGCAGCCTTTTGCGGTTCTGGGCACATTTTAAAACATTGTCCAACCCAGAGGCAATTTAAAGTCACGCACAGTCTTCGTCCACGATGTAGATTAATACCTCCAGTATCTTCGGGGCTGAGGGGATTTTTTGCGAACCCCCACAGCAAGAACATCCTTCCTCAGATAAGGCGACCAAAACTGCACACAATACTCAAGATGTGGTCTCACCAAGGCCCTGTACAACTGCAGCAAGACATCCTTGTTCCTGTACTCAAACCCTCTGCTACGAAGGCCAACATACCATTTGCCTTCTTAACCGCCTGCTGCACCTGCATGCTTACCTTCAGCGACTGGTGCACAAGGACACCCAGGTCTCATTGCACTTCTCCTTCTCCCAAACTTTTGCCATTCAGATAATAATCTGCCTTTCTGTTTTTGCCACCAAAGTGGATAACCTCACATTTAGCCACGTTATATTGCTTCTGCCATGCTTTTGCCCAATCACCCAACCTGTCCAAATCATCCTGGAGTTTCTCGGCATCCTCCTCAAAGCACACACGTCCACCCAGCTTTGTGTCATCTGCAAATTTGGAGATATTACATCTAGTTCCCTTGTCTAGATCATTAATATATATTGTGAATAGCTGGGGTCCAAGGACCGATCCCTGCGGTACCCCACGAGTCACTGCTTGCCACTCGGAAAAGGACCCGTTTATTCAAACTCTTTGCTTTCTGTCTGCCAACCAATTCTCTATCCAAGTCAATACCTTGCCCCCAATCCTATGTGCCTTAACTTTACACGATAATCTCTTATATGGGACCTTATCAAAAGCCTTCTGAAAGTCCAAATACACCACATCCACTGGTTCTCCCTTATCTATTTTACCAGTTACATCCTCAAAAATTTCCAGTAGATTAATCAAGCACAATTTACCTTTTGTAAATCTATGTTGACTTTGTCCGATCCTGTCACTGTTTTCCAAATGCTCTGCTATTACATCTTTTATAATGGACTCTAGCATTTTCCCCACTACCGATGTCAGGCTTACCGGTCTGTAATTCCCTGTTTTCTATCTACCACCTTTTTTGAATAGTGGGGTAACATTAGCTACCCTCCAATCCATGGGTACTGTTCCAGATTCCATCGAATGTTGGAAGATGATCAGCAATGCATCTACTATTTCTAGGGCCACTTCCTTAAGTACCCTAGGATGTAGATTATCAGGCCCTGGGGATTTATCGGCCTTTAATCCCATCAATTTCCCTAACACCATTCCCCTACAAATACTGATTTCTTTCAGTTCCTCCCTTACATCAGACCTTATGTTCCCCGACATCTCTGGGAGGTTATTTGTGTCCTCCTTTGTGAAGACAGAACCAAAATATGAATTTACTTGGTCTGCCATTTCTTTGTTCCCCATTATAGATGATTATAGGACTGGATAGGGTAGAGAGAGAGAAACTATTTCTCCAGAACAAGGGAGCATAACCTTAAATTTAGAGCTGGGCCGTTCAGGGGTGATGTCAGGAAGCAGTTACTCATACATAGGGTAGTGGAAACCTGGAACTCACCTCCCCCAAAAAGCTGTTGAGGCTGGGGGCGGGTCAATTGAACATTTCAAAACTGAGACTGATAGATTTGAGTTAGGTAAGGGTATTAAGGTTTACGGAACCAAGGTGGGTAGATGGAGTTAAGATACAGATCAGCCACGATCTAATTGAATGGCGGAACAGGCTCGAGGGGCTGAATGGCCTCCTCCTGTTCCCTATGTTCCTATAATGGGCCGAATGGCCTCCTTCAATAGCAGATTTATGTGATGATCCAATATGTAGTCAAGTCACGTCAGAGATGGTTCTGGCCCCACAGTATCTTCTATCCACAGGTCAGCTCTTCAGCACTGTCAGGCATCACACTGAAAGCTTATTTATTAAATGTTGCTCCAGGATTATTGTTCTGAATGGAAAGGGGATTCAGGAGATGCTTATGGAAATAAATCTACTTATTTGTATTTTCTGTTTAAGGAAAGCTATTGAGTGGGTTTCATTTCCTGTCGTTCTATTTTTGAGCCCATTAAATTGCTTTTCTTAAAATTAGCATTTAGATTAATGGGCAAGCATTCGTGTTGAAATAGCCTACACAGAAAGTTTCGGGGAATGCATTAATGGGAGCTAAAAATAGCCAGAGTAGGAGTTAAGCCTATTTGAAGTTTAAGATTTTATAGCACACCGTATCACTAGCTTCTCACTCGTGTGATGGACTGCATTTCAATGCACAATGGAAAAGAGAAGGCTGAGGGGAGACCCGATGGAGGTCTTTAAGATTACAAACAGGTTTGATAAGGTAGAAGAGAGAAAGAAAGAAAGTCCTGCATTTTATAGAGTGCCTTTCAGGACCTCAGGATGTCCCAAAGCGCTTTAGACCCAATGAAATATTTTTTTGACGTGTAGTCACTGTTGTAATGTAGCAGCCAATTTGCACACAGCAAGCTCCCACAAACAGCAATGTGATAATGACCAGATAATCTGTTTTTAGTGATGTTGGTTGGGGGATAAATATTGGCCCAGGACACCGGGGCGAACTCCCCTGCTCTTCTTCGAAATAGTGCCATGGGATCTTTTGCGTCCACCTGAGAGAGCAGACGGGGCCTGGGTTTATCATCTCATCTGAAAGACGGCACCTCTGACTTAGATTTTTGTACTCAAGTTACTGGAGTGGGACTTGAACCCATGACCTTCTGACTCAGAGGTGAGAGTGATACCTGTATTAATTTCTTTGTGGGTTCAATGACGAGACATTTATGAAAGAGAATGACTTTTAATCTAAAGCTTGTTCAACTCTTTTATACAGCTTTTACAGGAGACACGATGCTTGTGATGCATCTAGAACGAGACTGAAACTAAACCAAACTGCTTGTCTCTCACATGACCTCTGCTGGTCAGGCATAAGTAATCAATACATGCAAACATGCTGGTAAGACATGATAATCAAACAGGCAACTAACATCACTATTTGCTGATATCATTACATCTCCCTTTCTTAAAACAAAAGTATTTTACTTTTAACTAACAACATGTTTTCTTTGTATTAATCTGCATTTTAACTGCAACACTTAATGAACTTACATTATCATTATCATGATCAAAGTTTTTTAACCTTGCTTTGTGTGTTCACATGAAATATGTCAATACACTAGAACTTGAAGAAAGAATAAGATAACATTACTTCCTTCTATAACAATAGTCCTTAAATTTGCTCAATGAGTCTCTCAGGAGGCTTCACGTGTCTTGAGGATTTTCTGATTGATTGTCCTTGAATCTGAGTTGTTGCCTCAGATGATTGGTTCTCAGCTGTGTGATCAGGTTGTTCAACAGTATCAGTCTCTTGACCTGCTGTGGCTGGTCCCATGAGAAGATCTCGACGATTTCTTCTCAGAACAGCACCCTCATCTGTCTGAATGGTGTATGATCTTGGTTGAACTTCACTCAGGACAGTTCCCTTCTGAGTCCATGTGTTTGTTTTGTCTTTGAACCTTACTTGGTCACCAGTGTGGAGTTCAGGTAGGTTTTGTGTTCCTCTGTCATAGTAATACCTTTGCTTTTCTTTCTGTTGCTCTTTGAACTTCCTCACTTTCTCCCCCTCTTTTGTTTTCAGGAGGTTCTCCGGGATGGGTAGGTTTGACCTTAGCCGACGTCCCATAAGGAGTTGGGCTGGTGACTTACCACACTCGAGCGGCGTTGTGCGGTATACAAGCATGCTCTGGTAGAAGTCAGTTCCACTGTCTTTTGCCTTGTACTTCAGTCTTTTCACTGTGTTTGCGGGCTCTCCTGGGTCAACAGCTCTGGACAACGCGTCTGCTATATACCTCAGCTTACCCGATGTGTACGCAACATTCAGTTCATCATAGACTGTCTCTCCTTCGCTTTCCACAACGAGGACTCTCTTTACCTGGTTCAGTCTCTCACAGGCTTTTAAACCTAGTATGGCTTGCACATCCTTTGGCACCACGATTAATGCTAGCGTGTGCTCTCTGTCCTTGTGTGTCATTTTGACAATGCATCTTCCTTTCACTGGTATATCAGTACCTGAGTATCCTGTCACTTTCACTTTGATTCCATGTATCTTTGGTCTGGGTCTAATTTTCTTAAAATCAGTCTGTGATATCACATTAACTTGTGCTCCAGTATCCAATTTAAATGGAATGTGTATGTCATTCACTTTTAGTGTCAACATCCAGTCTCTTTCTTCTTTTTTGTTTTCAGACACAACATCAACATAGAACTCCTCTATGTCGCTTTCATCTACTGCATGGACCTTGCTTTGTTGCATTTGGTTCTTACAGCAACGGGCATAATGGTTGTTCTTGTTGCAACTATTGCATGTTTTACCATATGCTGGACACTTTCTTGGTGGATGCTGTATACCGCATCGACTACATGTCTTTCGATTGTCCCTTTCATTTTCGTTCGCTGGCCACGCCTCTTTTTTCACATTGGCACTCTTTTTGTTAAACGGTTTATGTCCGTTCATTCTCACTGCATCCGCGTTGCAGCTATTGTCACTGAACAGCTCCTTTGCCTGCAACTTCACAGTCTCTGTAGCCCTACACAGTGCTATGGCTTTTCCCAGGTCTAGATCTTGCTCTCTTAGCAGTCTTTCCCTTAGACCATTATCTGGAATACCACACACCAGTCTGTCTTTTATCAGCGAGTCTGTCAGTCCCCCAAATTCACATGATTTGCTTCTGTTTCTCAGTTCAGTCACATACTGATCAATAGTCTCACCCGTTTTCTGAACACATGTGAAAAATCTGTGCCTCTCAAACGTCACGTTACGTTTAGGTATGCAGTAGGCCTCAAACTGTTCCATTATTTTATCTAGCTTCATTTTGTCTCCATCAGCAGCGAATGTGAAATTATTATACACCTCCAGCGCTTCATCACCCACGACATGTAAGAACACTGACGATTTCTTATTATCACTTTTCTCGTCAGCTCCGATTGCCGCTAAATACAACTCTAAACATTGTTTGAATCTCCTCCAATTTTCAGCCACATTACCTGTCAACTGAAGCGTCGCCGGTGGGTGTAAACCTTCCATTTTTTCACTTCGTTAGCTATTCTCCAATGGTAAGCAACGATGTTCTCTTTTGGCTTGCTAATTTGTGGAGAGCTGATTTAACTTCAGATTTTTTCTCTTCATCTCTTTCAGCCACTTCTGACACCATGTATTGATTTCTTTGTGGGTTCAATGACGAGACATTTATGAAAGAGAATGACTTTTAATCTAAAGCTTGTTCAACTCTTTTATACAGCTTTTACAGGAGACACGATGCTTGTGATGCATCTAGAACGAAACTGAAACTAAACCAAACTGCTTGTCTCTCACATGACCTCTGCTGGTCAGGCATAAGTAATCAATACATGCAAACATGCTGGTAAGACATGATAATCAAACAGGCAACTAACATCACTATTTGCTGATATCATTACAATACCCACTGAGCCACAGCTGGGCTCTGCAAAGGAAATGTTTCCACTTGTGGCAGAGCTCAAAACTAGGCACCATAAGTATAAGACAGTCATCGACAAATCCAATAGGGAACCATCCGAAAGACAGCCCCTCCGACAGTGCGGCACTCCCTCAGTACTGCACTCGATGAAATGCCCACCTTCTGGAGTGGGGCGTGACTGCCTTAACTCAGAGGTGAGAATACTGCCAACTGAGCGGCGGCTGACAAGGAGGACAGGATTGGCCCAGGACAATGGAGTAGCCAGCCGGCATTTATTGTGCAGCCTGATTGACTAGTTGGGGGGGAGGTGCGAGACCGCAGGAGTTGGCCGCAGAACCCGACCCCCCTACCATGAGACAGTGCCTCCAGCAGAATTTGAGTTTTTTGCCCAGTGATTGGTTTCACGTATTCTGTTGAAGTGAGTCACTGCTGCCTGCCTGCCTGCCTGGTTGAGTTAAACATTAAGGAGGAGAGTCGATCCTGACTCAGGCAGGGTCTGGCGTTGGAATGTTGCCTTCAGTGATGTTATCTCCAAGCATCACAAACTGAGGCCGACGCAATCACTCTTTTCATCCAAAGCGCAGGCATTTCAGCAGCAGATTATAACCTGCCCTGGGGAGCTGTCAATTACTATAGGAGTAAACACTGTGAGGATGTGTGCTCGGTATAAGTCACTATGACTGCATTCACACAAAATCTTAAATGCATTGAGTCACAATTACATTTTTATTATTTCTGTGCATGATGTTGAGAATTAAAATAGAGACAATTTACTCCCTTATATGTTAACTACAATAATCATGTTCTTTCTGAAGGCACCTTCTTAACTGACTTCCATAGGGTTGATGATGCAGTCCTGGTGCAATAGCTGCATGTCAGGCGGCTGAGGCACATACAGAGCAAGGGCCTGACCTCGGGCCACCAAGCGAGGTCAGCTCATTTAAATACTTTGCCAGTGCTCCGGGTGCTAATGCGTGAATTGTCGGGGAGCCTCCTGAGTTCGGAAGGGGTGGAATTCCTGCCACTGTCTCCATCCACCCAACCTGAACCCAATGGACATATCCAAGATGGCCGCACAAGAATACCTTCTGTCATCAAAGAGACTCCATGCATTGTCCAAGGGAATCTCTTTCCCTACCCAGAACAAGCTGGGCACTGAATCACCTGCATTGCTACAAGCGGGCACTGGATTCACCAGCCAACCATCTCATTTCAACCTACCACTTAGAAAGAAAGACTCGCATTTATATAGCGTTATACCTTTCACGACCTCAGGCCATCCCAAAGCGCTTTACAGCCAATGAAGTACTTTTGGAGCGTAGTCAGTGTTGTAACATGGGAAACGTGGCAGCCAATTTGTGCATACAAAGGGTATGGTAGCATAGTGGCTATGTTACTGGACTAGTAATCCAGAAGGCCTGGACTAATAATCCTAGAGGCATGAGTTTAAATCTCCACCACTACAGCTAGGGAATTTAAATTCAGTTAACTAATAAATCTGGAATATGAAAGCTGGCGTCAGTTATGGTGAGTGTGGAACTATCGGATTGTTGTAATAACCTAACTAACCTCCTTATTTGTTCTGGTGATGTGACTCCAGACCCACAGCAACGTGGTTGACTTATCACTGCCCTCTGAAATGGCCGAGTCAAGCCACTCGGTTGTACCAAACTACCATACTCATTGATTGCAGTGGCTCACCACCACCTTCCCCAGGGCAATTAGGGATGGGCAATAAATGCTGGCCTTGCCAGTGATGCCAACATCCCAGGAACAAATAAAAAAAAGCTCCCAACAATGAGATAATGACCAGATTATCTGTTTTAGTCATGATGCTGGAGGGATAAATATTGGGCCAGGACACTGTGGAGGACTCCCCCCGCTCTTCGAAATAGTGCCGTGGGATGTTTTACGTCCACCTGAGAGGGCAGATGGGGCCTCGGGTTTGCTCACTAAGCTCGTGTCCTGGAGATTAGCCCTGAATTCCTGGAGACTCCAGGGCAATCCTGGAGGGTTGGCGACCCCTGACCGGGCTCCCAGGTGGAGCCGCCAGATTTTCAGTGCCCCACCACCGGCCGCTTCCATCTATAAAAGATGTAATAACAGAGCACTTGGAAAAGCTGTGGAAGCTACATCATTAAATAAATTTAAAACAGAAATAGACAGTTTCCTAGAAGTAAAGGGAATTAGGGGTTACGGGGAGTGGGTAGGAAATTGGACATGAGCCTAGGTTCGGATCGGTCATGGCCCTGTGGGTGGTGGAGCGGGCCCAGGGGCCGTGTAGCCTGGTCCTGCTCCTACTTCTTGTGTTCTAATTCTGTGTTAGATTTCAGGAGATGGTTCTATTCATAGGGATTAGTGGAGACCTCGGGAACAGGCTGCCAGCTAGGAGTCCTTCAAGAGTAAATTGGGCCTGTTCCTGGCTGGGGTGGAGATCACCTCTTACAGAAGGTAAGTACTGCACGAAATACAGGGACAGAGTGATCTCCTGGACGAGTTTCGATCACCTAGATGGGTCGGAGAGGAATTTCCCAGATGTTTTCTCCCAAATTGGCCATTGGGTTTTTTATCTGGTTTTTCGCCTCTCCCGGGAGATCACATGGGTGCGGGTGGGATGGAGAGTGGAAGTAGATTTGAGGTTAGGATCAGATCAGCCATGATCTTATTGAATGGCGGAGCAGGTTCGAGGGGCCGATTGGCCTACTCCTGCTCCTATTTCTTATGTTCTTATATTCTTAAAACAGTGACAGGATTGGACAAAGTCAACATGGATTTACAAAAGGTAAATCATGCTTGACTAATCTACTGGAATTTTTTGAGGATGTAACTGGTAAAATAGATAAGGGAGAACCAGTGGATGTGGTGTATTTGGACTTTCAGAAGGCTTTCGATAAGGTCCCGCATAAGAGATTAGCGTGTAAAGTTAAAACACACGGGATTGGGGGCAAGGTACTGACTTGGATAGAGAACTGGTTGGCAGACAGGAAGCAAAGAGTTGGAATAAACGGGTCTTTTTCCGAGTGGCAGGCAGTGACTAGTGGGGTACCACAGGGATCGGTCCTTGGACCCCAGCTATTCACAATATATATAAATGATCTAGACGAGGGAACTAGATGTAATATCTCCAAGTTTGCAGACAACACAAAGCTGGGTGGGTGTGTGAGCTGTGAGGAGGATGCAGAGAAACTCCAGGATAATTTGGACAGGTTGGGTTATTGGGCAGATGCATGGCAAATGCAGCATAATGTGGATAAATGCAAGGTTATCCACTTCGGTGGCAAAAACAGGAAGACAGGTTATTATCTGAACGGCAATAGATTGGGAAACGGGGAAGTGCAACGAGACCTGGGTGTCCTTGTGCATCAGTCGCTGAAGGTAAGCATGCAGGTGCAGCAGGTAGTTAAGAAGGCAAATGGTATGTTGGCCTTCATAGCAAGAGGATTCAAGTACAGGAATAAGGATGTCTTGCTGCAGTTGTACAGGGCCTTGGTGAGACCACACCTTGAGTATTGTGTGCAGTTTTGGTTGCCTTATCTGAGGAAGGATGTTCTTGCCATGGAGAGAGTGCAGCGAAGATTCACCAGACTGATACCTGGGATGGCAGGAATGACGTATGAGGAGAGATTGGGTCGATTAGGCTTATATTCGCTAGAGTTTAGAAGAATGAGAGGGGATCTCATTGAAACTTATAAAATTCTAACAGGACTAGACAGACTAGATGCAGGAAGGATGTTCCCGATGGCGGGGGAGTCCAGAACCAGGGGTCACAGTCTAAGGATAAGGGGTAAGCCATTTAGGACAGAGATGAGGAGGAATTTCTTCACCCAGAGAGTGGTGAACCTGTGGAATTCTCTACCACAGAAGGCAGTAGAGGCCAATTCATTAAATATATTCAAGAAGGAGTTGGATATATTTCTTAAGGCTAAAGGGATCAAAGGATATGGGGAGAAAGCAGGGACAGGGTACTGAATTTGGATGATCAGCCATGATCTCATTAAATGGCAGAGCAGGCTCGAGGGGCCGAATGGCCTACTCCTGCTCCTATCTTCTATGTTTCTCCCAATGCCCCCTGGGCAGCTGGCGGGCGGCTTGGTGCCGAGGCACCTCAACTCCCGCCCGCTGGAAGCAGTTGCGTCAAAGTCCACCCCAACGTGGCTGGATCTCCGCTGACTCTCCTCACCGACAACTGCCACCTTTATAATCAGCATCATTGACGCAAGCTAGGCTGAAAGGCACGCATGAGCATGTTTGCATGTTCACCTTTAATTGGTGCTTAACAA
Organism: Somniosus microcephalus; assembly: GCF_052327205.1. NCBI lineage: Eukaryota > Metazoa > Chordata > Chondrichthyes > Squaliformes > Somniosidae > Somniosus > Somniosus microcephalus. Next base: position 186,559,418 of record NC_140999.1, on the reverse strand, counting down.
GCTCTTAACCATCCAATGAACCCACTAACTGAACATTAGCATGTGTTGAAATGGAACAGTCAAAGAGGAAATTTGACAGGCGGGCTTAAATTTGCAAGATTCGTTAGCCTTGCTGCACAAAATTATTGTACATTAATGTGCATGTAAGTAATCATTACCTCCATGCAGGAAGGATATCACTCTCTATATGTATATATTCCTCTCAAGTGCCAATTATTTATCTTTCTTCAGTGCCAATGCTGAGCTATTTTGTCGTGAACCTTGCCAGATATTTAGAGTCCTAGGCCTAGAAATTCAGTATAGCCACGTTTGGGGCGCTAAAGTCGGGCGGCCACTAAAGTTTGCGCCCGGCGCAAAGTCGCGCCACCTTCGCCGATATTCAGTCGCATCGCCCCAAGAGGTTGCTGCTGCGCTAAAACAGGCGATGCACGACTATCTTTAGGCGCTAAGCCGGCGGTGCTGAGCGATACCCCCGAGGCCGGGCGCAGCGCAGGTGCGGCGAGTTGTTGATTGATGGCAGACACGCTGGCATCAGTCAGCTCTTAAAGGGGGAGGGTCGACTTGTTTGGCTGCCATGCCCTGCACACTGTTGAAGTGCCTTACTTCTTAGCTCTGGGTACTGACTCAATACACTCTTGGGTTCGTCAGACGGACAGGCCTTTTATTTCTCTTGCAAGGGGAATCAGCACCTCTACTCAAGGGGTGAGGCTACTATTCCAATGATACAGCATAAGCGTTCCATATTTATACAGTGTAACAAACAAGTTTAATTGACATTCCTTTGTTCCTCTATCAGGATACATTTTAGATTAATCATCAGGTATTAATGACATATTAACAGAAGGATCCTGGACACATAAGTCAACCGTTAATCTATAACAGGGCATGAATCGTGTAACCGGAGGTCATCTTTAATCTTAATCATGTATTGGGAGGCTAGGTTTGCTTACGATCGCAAGTTGTCAGGTCACTGGGTACTTCAAAGGAACCCATTGTTTCACTTCTACATTCTCATTAGGTGGGCAGACATCTGTTCTTGGCTGTAATCCAAGTACGTGCAATAGCTCTAGTTACACATCGACTCTTGACCGGTGTCAAGTCTGAAAACTTTTACCCAGCAAGCACCTGAAATTAACCCCTTATAATATGTAGATTTCCTCATTCCCCCCTTTTGTCCTTTCTAAGGACAATCTATTTCGCTAAGTTTAAGAAATTCTACATCAAAGGTCTCACCCTTAATATCCTCATATTCAGACATCATTGGTACTGGAGGAGTTGACGTCAATAAGGAAAGAACTTTTGTACACAATAATTTTAAACAACCAATCAATAAACTAATTAGAATTATTATCATCACAATTGCAATTAAGACTTCCAAAATTTGCTTTCCTAGTGCTCCTCCCCACCCTGAAATCCAATCCCACATGGGCCACTGTTCAGGTTGACGTAGTTTCTTTACGGCCTCCTTTATGTGGTTTACCAGGTTGGTGATATTTTCTGAGCTATCTGGAATATCGGTGCAACATTCGGTTTTTATGATTGCACATGTGCCCCCTTCTTTTGCCAACAAATAGTCCAGAGCCATGCGGTTTTGTAAGGCAACAGTGCGCAAAGCCACCATTTCTGCGTTTACATCACTAAGAGCATCAGCAGTATCATTGGCTATTTGTTCCAACACTGCTGCCATGTTTATAGATTCTCTTGCTAACTTCCCTGTTCCATACCAGGGAAATGCTACAGCAAAGAACCTTTCAGTTTCTGTAATGGCTCGTTTTACTCGTGTCCCAGGGTGGCTATCCAAAGATGAAATATGATGTATATAGGGCACTACATATCCCAAGTAACATGACCCAGTCCAACTTTGTGGTAACCAAGGGTATGCTCTATGCCCACAGATGAAATTGGTGTTATTATAGGCTTCAAATTTGTTCCATATCTGGTGCAAATAACTCATGTATACAAAGGTATACATGATGATAGTTATGCTTATTTAACAGTCTTCCACCTCTCCCTCCTTGTTTCTTAGCGGTCCTATTAATTTTTCTTTTCTGAGTAATTGATGTTGAAACGAGGGGTTGTGTAAAAGGATTATCACAAAACATTGACTTAGCTGTCAGGGCCAGTCCTCCTCTCGAATTACCATTACAGATAACCCCTCCGTTCGCAGTTCTGTCACTTGGTAATACAGTATCAGGGCATGTGACCCATAGCTTATCAAGCCTTTGTCCACTATCTTCTTCTACTATCTTACCCTGTCTTACCCTAAGATTTAGGGGTTGATACGGGGGTACCTGCATAGTATGGTCCTGGAGCTGGACTTTCATGGTCTCATTATAACATATAATATAAGAGAGATTTTTGGTTAAAAGTACACATTCTTTTATGCATGGTTTGCCTTGCAGAGGATCTGGGTAAATCCATATGGCAGTTTCAATTATTGTTGACAAAAAGAACAGTCTTGTTAAAGTCCAAATCCAGTTCATCTTGGCAGTGTATCGTCTTCAACTGATGCCTTCTTACAATGGGACGCATGTATTCATGTTGGTCGCTCCTTTACTTTCACAGCAGTGTTTGTGGTCAGGAGTACTTGGAAGGGTCCCTCAAATCTGGGTTGAAGGCTATTCTTTCGCTTGAAGATTTTTATATAGACGTTATCTCCTGGCTCGAAAGTATGGCACTTTCCTTCAGCGGGATCGACCTGGGCTTCCTTCACCTGTTGATGGAAACTAGAAATGCATTTGGCTAGTGCAATGCAATAACTCAACATATCTTCCTCCATTTTATGAATGTCCATTTGTTTAGCTGTTAAAGGTGCTGAAAAGGGCAATCTTTGTGGTCTTCCCATGATGATCTCGTGAGGCGACAATCCTGTAGTTCTGTTGGTAGCAGACCGCATTGTCAATAAAGCTATGGGTAACAGATCAACCCATTTAAGTCCAGTTTCTTTACACAGTTTTGCAAGCTTGTTTTTCAGCATCCCGTTATATCTTTCCACTAGTCCAGTCGACTGTGGATGATAACTGCAATGGAGGTGCTGGTTAATCTGTAAGGCTTTGCATAGTTCCTTAATCACTGTTCCCGTAAAATGGGACCCATTGTCACTTGACAGTTTTGCTGGTATCCCAAAGCGAGGTACAATGTCCTTCAATAAACATTTAGCAACAGTAGTGGCGTCACTCTTTCTACAAGGAAACGCTTCAATCCATCTTGAAAACATATCAACAATAACTAATACATATGTAAAGCTCATACACACAGGTAGTTCAATAAAATCCATTTGCAAGCGTACAAAAGGGCCCATGGGGTTTGGGTGGGATGCGGGCTGTACCTTCTTTATTTTCCCTGCATTCATGGTCTGGCAGATAGTACAATTTTCACATATTTGTTTTGCCAACTTTGAGATTCCTGGTGCATACCAGGTCTTGAGGATATAGTCCGCCATCCCCCCTTTGCCCGCATGGGTGAATTTATGAACACATCGGGCAATTGGTGATAGTAATGATTTGGGTGCCACCATGCGGCCGTCATGATGAACCCATAAGCCGTCAGTGTTTTTAAAACAATGATTAACAACCCCTTCCTTTACTTCATCAGAACTGGCCCTATCTTGATGGGTCAGCACATCATCTAAGGACGGGGGCTGCGGTATCTCTGGCTTTTCCCTAACAGGGAAGGCTGAAACTTGTCGTTCAGTACTTGATATAGCTACTGACTTAGCAGCGCTATCTGCAGCAGCGTTTCCAAGCGCAACCTTGCCCAAATGCCCCGTGTGCGCTTGGCACTTAATAATTGCAATCTGTTTACGTCTCTGAATAGCTAGTAAAAGATTTTGCACTTCTTGTGCATTTTTAATCTGGGTTCCCGAGGAAGTCAGGTAACCACGAATTTTCCAAATTTGTCCTGCTCATGTCCAATAGTGGTCTGGTTATTTCTGAATAGTTCAATATTCATTGTCTACAATAGCCAGTCATTCCTAGAAAATGCTTCATTTCTCTTTTAGTTTTTGGCAACGATGTGTTGCAAACGACCTTTATTCTATCCGGCGTTAACTCCCTGTTTTAACAATGATTCCATCACTGGCTCAATTCCTTTTTCTGCTTTCTCTGACAATGGATACTGTGACCTTTTGGGTAATGGTGCAGCTGGATTAATTGTAACTTTATAGGGCTGTGCAGTCTAATAGTTAGGAGGTATTTTAAATTTAAAAACGGCTGATAATCTTGTCCTGTTTTGTCATAGCAGGCCGTGCAGTGCAATTTTGGATGCCATTTCCCTAGTTTCAGGGATTCCTGGTATTGTTTTATGGAGCTTGTAACGAATCCCCATGCTCCTAACAGACTGACAAGTTTGGGACTCAAACTTGGGTCGGCAATTTCCCATGCGTAAAGAACAGGGGCCTAGAAATTCGGTAGGCTTAGCGCCGCTTTTGAGGCGCTAGAGGGCCTAGCGCCGGAGTTATGGCCAGTTTGGAAATTGAGTGGGTCCCTAAATCGGCATTAGGCCATTAGCGCTGCGCCGGCACCGATGACGTCATGGGTGTGCGCAGTGTCCCGGTTGCCATGGTAACCCGCCCGAACTCCGAAATTGACTTGCGGCCGCCTCGCCCGTGGCAGCCGCAAGCAACGTTCTGGCAGAGGTGCCTTACTGGACTTTGCGCCGGCGCATTAAAGGCCCTGCGGCGGCCGGCCGCTTTCCCGCCGGCCGCCTGGCCGCAGCTCCCTCCCCGGACTTCTCCCCCCCCCCCCCCCCCCGGGACAGATGCAAGCCCGGCACTTGTCCGAGGTGCCGGGCTCATTTTTACAATGATTTTCGTGGGCCGCGGCCGGGTGCAGGCAGCTCCTCCTTAAGGGAAGGAGGAGGCCTGCACTTCCCGAACCTGCCGCACCGCAGCGGGCGCCGCAGCGCCGGAATAGCGCCGCAATTCAGCGCGTAGCACCAGTTTTCAGGCGCAAACAGCTTTCAGCAGCGCCGGCAGCCGTTTGGGCGCAGAACTAGTGAATTTTTGGCCCGCCCAGCGCGACTTAGCTCCGGCACTAACTTCCGGCGCTAAAGCCGTCGCTGCGCCAAAACCCAATTTCTAGGCCAGGGTGTTTTATTTCTGTTACTGGGTACTCATATGCCTTATCTACTTGGATTTCTACCACTACTCCTGATGGGGAGCAAATGATTGTAGCATTCATTTTGCACAGCAAGTCTCTTCCACATAAATTCATAGAGACATCTCCTGATAGCAGAAAGGAGTGTTCTTCCTCAAATTCTTCTACTTTTACTGTGAGGGGAGTCGATTGATTCAAGCGTTGTAGTATTCCAGCCAATCCAGCTATCGGGGTCTTTTTCCCATTAATAGGCATTCCTTCAGAATATCCTTTCCCTAACACCGAAAAGGTTGCTCCTGTATCTACTAAAATGACATAGGTCTCCCAGCTATTTGCATTTTAATTTCAGGTTCGCTGCGTGAATTTAAAGAAACAACGGGCATTTGGTGGTCTGTGGCGCTTGGGGCTGCTGGTGTCAGTCAGTAATTCTGATCTCTATTTCTCCTAAATCCCTGTCCGTTTGTAGGGTAACCTCCTGACTGGTCCGAAAAAGGGTTATGGACAGTGAAATTAGGACCTTTATTCTCTAACGGAGGTCCATTATTGGAGGTTTTGTTCTGACGATTTTTCACAGGGCATTGGTTTGCCCAATGTCTGGGTTGTCCGCAATTGTAACAATTACCAGATCGTCCATACCCTCTTACTCTACCACGTCTTCCTCTATATTCCCCTCTATTCATCCTTCTATAGTTACCTTGTTATCCTACCATAATAGAGGAGAAAGGTGTTTCTTCGGGGTAATTAATTTTTTTTTCTTCTGACTCAACAAACATAGAGGCAGTCTTTTTATCTGGCTGTTCTCTATTTCTCTCTTGTCCGTTAAACATTCCTCGAGGCAAGTAATTCTTTCTATGTTAAATGAACCATCTGAGGGAAAGGGTCTAGTCTTATTTACAGTCCATTTGGACCAATTTGGTAGGTGATCAATGGATGATTGACCAGTTCTTTAACATAAAGGCTGCTGGCGTGCCTTTCTCAGGTGGCTTACTGGTGCTAGCACCCATTTTAGCAGCTTAAATGGTTCACTTAAAACAATCTAAACTCCCGTGACAATCCGTGATCTGCGTTGTACGCCCCTACAGATCAGATTAATAAACTATACATATGTATCAAAATTACAGTCACATCCAATCTTCTTGGTCTTTACTTCAAATCAGTGTCACAAAGTCCTTGACCATTTGTCACTCCGAGTGCCTTTAGAGTTTCGGCGCCTACTTTATGGTCCCGGCCTTCACGTGGGGCATTTGCCCTCTTAATAACCGGCCTGAGGCTAGGCGACTGAAACTCAGCACTTCCCGACTGAATTTAGTCAACTGACTGCAACAAGGTTTTTTTTTAATATTTACAACACATTAAGACATATCCTTATGCTTTAAAACTCGAGGGTTCTCAATCCTCGTGGAAGGTATTTCTAACTGGGGAAAATACTGAATCCACAATAGCTTAGTGGATCATGTAAAAGACATCACTATTTTCTCAACAATACATTCCGCCGTGGGACTCACTTCCCCGGCTTGGGTCTTTTCCAACCCCTTCTGCAGTTTTTTTTTCCAGCTTAAATATTTTAGTTAAAACATACAACAATTTCGTAACACTCTATGATCTGCGTGGGATGCCTCTACAGTTCAGACATGATTAAACATTAATACATATAACAATAAACAATAAACAATACACTTGTTAAACAATAACCAAAGTGTTACTAAATCCCCAACCTATGCAGCCTTACTGGACGAAGTTGATTGATAATAACAAGTAGTTAAATACTCACTCTCATAAACATTAAACATTGACACTGTGTTTCAGACAATCGCCCACTCTTCTTCCCTCTACCCTACTCCCTTTAGCCAAATCTTTAGCAAAAAGGGCCTTCAATTTGTCCCAACTAACTTCAAGCTGGAACCTTGCTAGTTCAATTTCCAATAAATCGCTAGCTCCTTAGTTAAATCAAATTCCTGACTTAGCCTTCTCTCTCAGTAAGCTGGAACCCTGCTAGTTCAATTTCCAGTAAATCACTAGCTCCTTAGTTAATCAAATTCCTGATTTAACCTTCTCTCTCTGGTACCTTTATTTCAGCGCTTCCTACAGTCCTTTTCTGCACGATCCTGTTCGCGGGGCGTCAGCGCCTCATGGCTGATCCTCTGTTCCGTTTCTGAAAGGGAAGCAGTCACAACGGCAGTTTAACCTCCGAACCTTGTGAGTCAATTACCTGATGGCAGTACTGTCCAATGGAATAAACAGACTATGCGCAGCTATGCTTCTGGCAGGGAAAGTCCCAAAAATGTGGCAAAACACCACCTTCGGCCGATGGGATTTTTCCTAACTGAGTAACGTACTCGGCGTCTGTTAACTCACCAATTGGTACAGCAAACCATCTCGGTGGGACCTCCAAATTGTTGAAGTGCCTTACTTCTTAGCTCTGGGTAATGACTCAATACACTCTTGGATTCGTCAGACGGACAGGCCTTTTATTTCTCTTGCAAGGGGAATCAGCACCTCTACTCAAGGGGTGAGGCTACTATTCCAATGATACAGCGTAAGCGTTCCATATTTATACAGTGTAACAAACAAGTTTAATTGACATTCCTTTGTTCCTCTATCAGGATACATTTTAGATTAATCATCAGGTATTAATGACATATTAACAGAAGGATCCTGGACACATAAGTCAACCGTTAATCTATAACAGGGCATGAATCGTGTAACCGGAGGTCCTCTTTAATCTTAATCATGTATTGGGAGGCTAGGTTTGCTTACGATCGCAAGTTGTCAGGTCACTGGGTACTTCAAAGGAACCCATTGTTTCACTTCTACATTCTCATTAGGTGGGCAGACACCTGTTCTTGGCTGTAATCCAAGTACGTGCAATAGCTCTAGTTACACATCGACTCTTGACCGGTGTCAAGTCTGAAAACTTTTACCCAGCAAGCACCTGAAATTAACCCCTTATAATATGTAGATTTCCTCAACACTGCAGCCCTGAAGCAAGGCCTGACCATTGCTGGTTCATCAGTTCTACGCCCTGGACCATGGGGAAGCCCGCTATTCTTCCAAATCCCATTGCACACTCTTGCTGCTTGTCCAGGGTCATGAGGAAGGAGATGTGCTGACGTCTCATTCTGAAAAGGGCATTGGTCACCTGGCGGATGCAGCAATGTACCGCGAACTGGAAGATGTTGGCAATGTCCCCAGTAGCGGATTGGAAGGAGCCGGTGGCATAGAAGTTGAGTGCCATCATCACCTTCACTGCCACCGACAGAGACGTCCTGCTCCTCAGATGTGGCTGCAGATCACCGCCAAGCAGGTGGCAGATCTCTCTGACCACCTCCCTTCGGAATCGCAGCCTCCGAACACACTGCTCGTCAGGAGAACTGCTGGCGGTATACCCTGGGTGGGTAAGGCCTCTGTTCCCGACGCCTGTTGCCCCCTCTCCGTCTAGCCAGGACTGCCACTCTCTCACGGCGTCTGTGAGCCCTTTGGATGCAATGGAGAAGGCCAGCGCTTGCACCCATTGCAGCCCCCATTATATGTTAGCAAACAATGATATGTCAATGAAGGCAAAGACAAGTGGAAAGCTGTGGCCTGAAGCCACAAGTACCTGTCCGGGTGTTGAGCCAAAGCCGAAAGCTCTCTACCTTGGTCTCTCTGCAAAGATCCGTCTCTCAAGAAGGAGTGCTGCGAAATGGCAGCCTTTTCTAGTGCAGGAGGAGTGCCCTTTAATTTGCGCCCCCCGCGCCCCGCATCGACTGAGCACCGTTCCACTCTACCAGTCGCAAGGGGCGCCAGGCGCACAAGAGGGCGTCGCGACTGAATTTCCGGTTTGGGGTGCACAAAGGGCGTTGCACGAGGAAATGACGTCAGGATCTGCACGCGCAGCTGAGCGCGCGCAAAGACTTTGCGCCGCCGCTAAATCGTGAGTGAAGTTGGGGAGAGGCGCAGATCGCGCTGCGCCCGGCCGCTAGCCGCCTAGCGCCCGACATCTACTCCTCCTAAGGCGCTACCGGCTGGCGCAACCAACTGAATTTCTAGGCCCTAGAATCTTACAGCACAGAAGGAGGCCATTCGGCCCATCGTGCCTGTGCCGGCTCTTTGAAAGAGCTCTCCAGTTAATCCCACTCCCCCCACCCCCCTGCTCTTTCCCCGTAACCCTGCAATTGTTTTTTTTCCTTTTCAAGTATTTATCCAATTCCCTTTTGAATGTTACTATTGAATCTGCTTCCACCGCCCTTTCAGGCAGCGCATTCCAGATCACAACAACTCACTGAAAAAAGCCATTTCTCCCCCTCTCCCCCCACCCCTGGTTCTTTTGGCAATTATCTTAAATTGGTGTCCTCTGGTTACCAACCCACCCACTCTAGGGGGTGGCGGGTGGTGCATGCGCCCAGTCAGTTATGCCCCTGACTGTCTGTGAGCGGTTCGAATCGCTCCCACGCCCCTGGGTTCTAGACACCGGACTTAGGTACAGGCAGCGATACAGAAAGAGTCGAGTAGACAACAGAAATTAAAACAGTCTTATGAGAAGTCACCAGTATAAAATACAGGCAAATACAAAATAACTATACTTATACAATGAAATGGGAACACACGGCACATCGAGGGAAAAACAATTACTTTAACAATCCCTTTAATCCTTATCCCACCCCTATACCTAACTAGATTAAGCTATGAGGGGCCAGAATTCATGCTCACCAATCCAAAGCAAAAGCCAGCTGTTTTAACGGATGAGGGTTTTGAGGTTTGGTCTTCTGTCCACGATGGGTTCTCTTCTTCTTCTCCCTCGGGCGGTCGTCGGCGGTAACGTTGCGTCAATGAGACGATTAGCAGTTTTTACTGCTTAGATTTTACTACCCATCCTTAGAATGCCAACATATTCGTCATGGCGTGGACACCTGCGTTTATTCGCAATGTTCAACGAGAGGCTTACCCCCAAGCGTCAGCTTAATTGCAGGGTTCGCCCAACCAACTTAGTCTCACTGTCCTCAGATACTTTCTTCCCCGAGCGTCAGCTTATAACTCGGCGCTCGTTTTTTTTTAATTAATACGTCTTCTGCTGCCCTTCTCTGCTCTTTGTCGGGTCTACCTTACTCTTCGTCTCGATTCGTCTCGTCACGTATGGCTACCATACAAGTCCTGGGCTACCTGCTCAGTTTCGTCTCACCCCTATTTGCGGCCTGGGTGCCCTGGATGACTATGGTCTCGGGTCTCGTTCCCCTCCCCTGCGGTTGGTATGGTGTCCTTTGTAGTGTCCGAGGATCAATAATACTCAGACTGCAGGAGAACAATAAAACAGGTATTTACTGAACAGAGAGTAATTCAAGACTGAAATACAGAAGCCTGCTATGGCTTTATATACAGGGGTGGTCACTGCCGGTACTGCAGTATAGAATCAGTTCTTCTCTTAAAGGCACATACACAACAATTCCTCCCCTTTTAGGTAAACAGTACATAACATTCATTTAACAACTAAACAATAACTAATTACAATTACAATTTTCTCTGTACTATATACATCAACTGAAATAATCATTTATAAGTTCAGTCTTTGAGGAGGCTTCCTGATCCTGACTGGATAGCGCCTTTCTTGAGTATCCTGTTCTTGCGGCGGATTTGATTCTGGCTCATTGTCATTGGTTGGTTCGTCAGCTTCCAATACCACTGCTTCTGAGGTAGACGCAATCTGTACTTCGGGTTGATTACCAGGTGCACCTGCTCGTGGTATGGGTTTGGCTTGTTCCTGTGACTCTAGAATCTGGTCAGCATGGCATCTCACGATGCTCTCTCCAACGTCCACTGTGTATATTAGTGGTCCCTGCTGTGTGCATATCGTTCCTGGCTGCCATTTTTCTGTTCGGTAGTCGCGGGCCAAGACTGGTTGCCCTATCTTGAAGCTCCTGGTTGGCTTCTCATTTATGTGCTGGAATTGCTTATCCTCAACATCTCGTCTTATGTTTGGTTTGAGCAAATCCAGGCGACATCTTAGCCTTCGGTTGAAGAACATTATGGCTGGAGCTTGGTTGGTGACTGCATGTGTCGCATTCCGGTAAGCAAACAAGAAATTATCCACCTTGTGTTGTAGTGGTATGTCATCATTATGCATTGCCTTTATGGCCTTTTTAAAGGTCTGAACAAACCTCTTAGCCAATCCATTTGTGGCTGGATGATATGGGGCAGATGTGTAATGCTTCACCCCATCATTCCTCAGAAACCTCAGGAAATCCTCTGACACAAACTGTGGCCCATTGTCGGAGCAAATCTGTTCTGGCAAGCCATTCCTGGCGAAGATGGTCCGTAGGACTGCAATAGTTTTCTCCGTGGTGGTGGAGGACATTTTGATGACCTCTGGCCATTTCGAATGGGCGTCCACAGCGATTAGGAACATTGAGCCCATAAATGGACCAGCAAAATCAATGTGTACCCGTTGCCATGGAGATGAGGGCCACTCCCATGGATGTAGCGGGGCCTGTGGTGGAGCGTTTTGGACCTTCTGGCATCCTGTGCATCTCTTGGTCATATCCTCGATTTCTTTATCGATTCCCGGCCACCACACAAACGCCCTGGCTAGGCTCTTCATTTTTACCCCTCCCAGATGACCCTCATGAAGCTCATTGAGCACTCTATCTCTCAACTTGGGTGGAATTACCACTCGGGATCCACACATCAAGGTCCCCCGGCACACTGACAGCTGTTCTCTCTTTGGCGAGAATGCTGGCAACAGTGAGTCGCCATGTGCTGGCCATCCCTTCACCGTCAAATCATAGGCCCGAGAGAGTGTCGGGTCATTTCGGGTTTCCTTCTCAATACTTGAGTTTGTAACAGGTAGACATTCGACTATGGTCGCATGGAATATCTCAACAGGGTCCACTGCAGGTGCTTCCTCTACCATAGGCAACGGTAGGCGCGACAGCCCATCAGCGTTTCCATGCTGTTTCGTACCCTTGTACTCTATGTCGTACTGATGTGCCCCTAGAAAAAGTGACCATCTTTGCAGCCGTTGCGCCATCATCACCGGAACGCCCTTCTTTGGGTTAAAAATGGAGACCAGGGGCTAATGATCAGTCAGTAGGGTGAATTTCTGCCCGTGCAGATAGTGATTGAACTTCTTCACCCCCCACACCAGGCTGAGGGCCTCCCTGTCAATCTGGGCGTAGTTACGCTCGGCTGAGGTTAACGAGCGCGACGCAAAGGCTATTGGCCTCTCTGAACCGTCAGGGAATTTGTGTGACAGCACCGTTCCGATGCCGTAGGGAGACGCATCACATGCTAACCGAATCGGTCGTGTTGGATTGTAGTGGGCCAATACTTCTTTTGAAGTGATTAGGCATTTACATTTCTGAAAGGCACACTTACACTCATCACTCCATTTCCATGTTACTCCAGTTTGCAGTAGGGCGTTCAGTGGGTGCAGAATTGTAGATAAATTCGGCAAGAACTTATGGTAGTAGTTCACCAACCCGAGGAACGACCTCAGTTGCGACACATTTTCCGGTGCTGGAGCCTTGACTACAGCCTCAATCTTGTCCGGCGAATTATGCAACCCTTCCTCATCAATCATGTGGCCACAATACGAGATTTGTCTCCTGAAGAACTTGCATTTGGGGCGGTTGGCTCGTAGCCCATATTCCTGTAATCTCGTGAGCACCTGCTCCAGGTTGGCAAGGTGTTCACTGTCATTTTCGCCCGTAACCAGGATGTCGTCCAAATAACACTGGGTCCCCGGGATCCCTTGCAGGACTTGTTCCATCGCCCTCTGCCAAATAGCTGATGCTACCCCGAATACCAGTCGGTTGTACTGGTAAAGGCCTTTGTGAGTGTTTATCATGAGGTATTTCCTAGACGCTTCTTCCACCTCAATTTGTAGATACGCTTGGGCCTGATCAATCTTTGTAAAGCGTTTCCCTCCAGATAGTGAGGCGAAAATACCTTCTATCCGTGGAAGTGGATATTGTACTGTGTACAGGACTGGGTTCACATTTACCTTGAAATCCCCACAGATGCGAACCTTCTTCGGTTCCCCAGGCGTGCTGCTCAATGATTTCTTCATTACAGGAACGATGGGTGTGGCCCACTCGCTCCAGTCCACCTTGGACAGCACACCCGAACGCTCCAGACTCTCCAGCTCTGCTTCAACGGCTGGGCGGATCGCGTAAGGTACCGGTCTGGCCTTAAAAAATTTTGGGTTTGCGTTATCTTCGATTTTTATCGTTGCCGTTACTCCTTTTAGAGTCCCAAGTCCTTGTTGGAACACCTCTTTCGCGTCAGTTAGAATTTTTGACAGTCGTCCAGGTGTGACGTCATCATCCTTTTTATCAGTCACAGTTAGCGCCTGAATGGAATGCCAATCCAATTGTATTTTTCGGATCCATTCACGTCCCAATAATGGTGGTCCTCCATCTGGTAGTATATATAGATACAGTTTCTGTGTTTCCTTGCCGTTGTATTCAACTGGCACCCTTATTTTTCCTCTGGGGTAGACTTTTTGCCCCGTGTATGTCTTCAATACAATGGACGTGTCCTGCAAGGGTATGTGTGAGACTAGCCGCTCATAGTCTCGTCGATTCATGACAGTTAGGGCTGATCCTCTGTCCAATTCCATCTTTACTGGGGACCCTGCTATCATGAGGGTGACCCAAATGGTTCGGTGATCCTCCTTTGCGATCACGTTGTGTAACTTTAGACAACTTAGTCTCCTGCTCCCGGAGTCCTTATCACTCTCCTGATCTTCCGAACTACTGTCTGTCAATTTCTTTACTTTCTTGTACTTTTCCTTAGTAGTTCTTGTAGTGTTGGTTTTCTTTCCCGACCTGCAGATTCTTGCTATGTGTCCCATTTTCCCACATTGCCTGCATACTTTGTCCTTAACCCAGCAGTCCTTCTGATCATGGGTTGTTCTGCCGCAGCGATAGCACTTTTCTGCTCCATACGCCATTCGTTAGCGCTGTATTCCTGTGGTTTCTGTTGTATTTCCGCAGCTCCCCGTGCTGCTGCTTCGTAGGATACTGCCACGCTGAAAGCCTGTTCTAGCGTCAGGTCCTTTTCCGAAAGTAGTCGTTTCTGGGTTCCTTCACTCTGGAGCCCGCAGACAAACTTATCCCGCAAGGTGTCTGCCAGTCCTGCTCCGAACTGGCAGTGCTTCGATAACTTGCGTAGTTCCGTAAGATAGTCAGCATTGTTCTCATCTTTGTGCTGGTTTCTTTTATGGAACTTGAATCTTTCTGCTATCAGCAGCGGTGTAGGGTTTAGGTGTTCCTGTAAGATATTAACAATCTCTTCAAAACTTTTCTCCATTGGTTTAGCTGGGGTAATTATATTCCGCAATAGGCCGTACGTTCTCGCGCCCATCAAATTTAATAATACTGATGCCTTCTTTCCATTGGCCACCTCATTGGCATTGCAGTACACTTCAATTCTTTCCACATACGTGGTCCAGTCTTCTACCTCATTGTCGAAAGCAGTGATACTGCCACTCTTCGGCATCTTGGGTGTTTTAAAATGGCGCCTCCCACGCTTTTTCTTCTTCCCCAATGTAATAAAATGGCGCCTCCCGCGCTTTTCCCTCTTTCCCAATGGAATAAAATGGCGCCTCCCGTGCTTTTCCTTCTTCCCCTTGCTGCCACGCTGCTCCTAGCATTCTACAGGGTAATGGCGGTGACCCGCGGCTTCGGCGTGTCTCACTTTTCCTTCCCCGCGTTCTATCCCATCCTTGTCGCCAGTGTAGTGTCCGAGGATCAATAATACTCAGACTGCAGGAGAACAATAAAACAGGTATTTACTGAACAGAGAGTAATTCAAGACTGAAATACAGAAGCCTGCTATGGCTTTATACAGGGGTGATCACTGCTGGTACTGCAGTATAGAATCAGTTCTTCTCTTAAAGGCACATACACAACTTCCTTGACTGCTGGAATCTTACTGCGGGGAGCAAGGAGAGACCCGCCACGAGGCCAGGGCACAAGTGCGAGCGGCGGCAGCCCCAAGCCTGACAAGAGCAGAGCGACCAGAGAGAAGAAAGGGCGATTGGTACTAAGGGCCTACAGTTATACTCTTTTCGATGGCCCCTTATCTGCGCGCCAAATCAGGTT
The DNA here is from genome assembly GCF_052327205.1 of Somniosus microcephalus. NCBI lineage: Eukaryota > Metazoa > Chordata > Chondrichthyes > Squaliformes > Somniosidae > Somniosus > Somniosus microcephalus. The sequence goes on along the minus strand of NC_140999.1, from coordinate 186,544,243 downwards.
AGTTCATTGTTTTAATTTTGGCGGGCTGTTTTAAATGATTATAGCAATCTAAGTTAACTGGATTTAGATGGCCGTTTATCACACCTAATGACCTGTATTGTCTTTAATGTATTCCAATCGGCTTGTCCAGCCTTGATGGCTCCCATAAGCTGTTTCCGATTATTTATGTGGACAACTTAATGGCCTCAAGAAATAACAACAGAAAATGCTGGAAAAACTCAGCAGGCCAGGCAACATCCGTAGAGAGAAATTAAGAGTCGACATTTCAGGTGAACCCTTTTTCAAAACTGGAAAGGAAATAAAATAGATCGAAGGCAGGGCTGCGATAGAACAAAAGAAGTAAAAGAGACATTAAGAGGTATTCAAAACCAGACGAGATGGTAATAGGACAGTGGAGACAAAAGACGGCTCAGATTAGGTGTGAAGTGTACTGGCAGGATGAGTGACAGCTGCCATGTGGGAGAGAGAAAAAAAAAGGAAAGGCGGGGGTGGGGGGGAAGACCCAAAACAAAGGGGTGGAACAAAAAATAAGTAAAAATGTAATAGGGGCCGAGGTTATGATCTGAAATTGTTGAACTCGATATTGTGGCCTCAAGTATAGTCCTAACTGGTTTTGATCTGTCTACGATCTGACGTAATGCATATTCCATGTTTGCTGTCTGGCTTCCAAAACACATAGGCCTAGAAATTCAGTTGTTTGCGCCAGCCGCTAGCGCCTTAGGAGGAGGAGATGTGGGGCGCTAGGCGGCTAGCGCCCGGGCGCAGCGCGATCTGCACCTCTCCCCAACTTCACTCACGATTTAGCGGCGGCGCAAAGCCTTTGTGCGCGCTCAGCTGCGCGCGCAGATCCTGACGTCATTTCATCGTGCAACGCCCTTTGTGCGCCCCAAACCGGAAATTCAGTGGCGCCGCCCTTCTTTGCGCCTGGCGGCCCCAGCGACTGGTAGAGGGGAACGGTTCCCAGTCGCTGCGGGGCGTGGGGGGCGCTATTTAAAGGGGACTCCTCCTGCCGTATAAGTGGCAGCCATTTTGTGCCAATCCCTCTGTGTGAGAGACGGATATTTGGAGAGAGACAAAGGCAGAGAGCTTTCTGCTTTGACTCAGCGCTTGCACAGGTGCTTGTGGCTTCATGCCAGAGCTTTGCACTTGGATTTCACTTTCAGTGCCATAGCCTTGAGTCGCCACATATAATGGGGGCTGCAATGGGTGGAAACGTTGGCTTTCTGCATTGCATTCAAAGGGATCAGAGACGCCGTGAGAGAGTGCCAGTCATGGCCAGACGGAGATTGGCCAACAGGCGTCGGCACAGGAGGCCTTACCCACCCAGGGTATACCGCCAGCAGTTCTCATATCTGACCATGTCTGAGGAGCAGTGTATTTGGAGGATGCGATTCAGAAGGGAGGTGGTCACTGAGATCTGCCACCTGCTTTGCAGAGATCTGCAGCCACAGCTGAGGAGCAGGACGTCTCTGTCAGTGGCAGTGAAGGTGACGGTGGCTCTCAACTTCGATGCCACTGGCTCCTTCCAATCCGCTACTGGGGACATTGCCAACATCTCCCAGTTCGCGGAACATTGCTGCATCCGCCAGGTGAACAATGCCCTTTTCAGAAGGAGACGTCAGTACATCTCCTTCCCCATGACCCTGGACAAGCAGCAAGAGCGTGCAATCGGATTTGGAAGAATAGCGGGCTTCCCCATGGTTGAGGGCGTGGAACTGATGAACCAGCAATGGTCAGGCCTTGCTTCAGGGCTGCAGTGTGCAGGGCATGGCAGCCAAACAAGTCGACCCTTCCCCTTTAAGAGCTGACCGGCGCCAGCGTGTCTGCCTTCATTGAGCAAGTCGCCGCACCTGCGCTGCGCCCGTCCTCGGTGTTAGCGCCCCGGATCGCCGGCTTAGCGCCTAATGATAGTCATGCATCGCCTGCTTTAGCGCAGCAGCAGCCTCTTGGGGCGATGTCCCTGAATATCGGCGAAGGTGGCGCGAAGTTGCGCCGGGCGCAAACTTTAGCGGCCGCCCGGCTGTAGCGCCCCAAACGTGGCTATACTGAATTTCTAGGCCAAAGTCCTTTTCACAGAAACTGCATTTTAAGTTTCGATTTCCCAAAGCTGCTTGTTCTGAGCTGCAGAGTCCAAGCTTTTAAAATCTTGCAGGCTTTTGGTCACGTGGTGCAGACGCCATCTTTTGGGTACCCTTTTTAAAATGTCCATGCAGGGTCCCTTTTATTAATAACCCTGGGGGAATGTGGGAATTTTGCGAATCCTACACCACCAGCGGAAACACTTTCTCCTTATTTACTCTATCAAATCCTCTCGTTATTTTGAACACCTCTGTTAAATCTCCTCTTAACCTTCTCAGCTCTAAGGAGAACAATCCCAGCTTCTCTAGTCTCGCCACTTAACTGAAGTCCCTCATCCCTGGTATTATTCCAGTAAATCTCCTCTGCACCCTCTCCAAGATCTCCTTACTAATTAATGCGCCGTGCCCAGGACTGGACACAATGCTTCAGCTGAGGTCAACACCAGTGCCCAACTATCTCACCATGGGTAAAGATTTCCTTGTCTAATGAAATTGTAAACACGCTGATAAAAAAAACAAGCACACGGTTGCAGATAAATGGAGTGAAATTCGCCTCCTTTGCGCCTGCCGTTAGCGCTAACGGGACACAAAGGGCATATTGCCCGGGCGGGGGGCGCTAGCGCCCGCTGAGAATTACGGCGGGGCGCTACTGAGGCATTAGCCGATAGCGCCGCGTCCCCGCCGGTAGCAGCTTGGGCCGTCGCGCTGCCTTGGCTGAAATTCGGCTGTGCCCCGTGAGGCTGCCGTGGGCGATGTCAGCAACAGCCTCCCGGGTCACGAACCGGGCCGCACACCGCTGGCAGGGCGGTAATTAAAGGGGTGGGCCAGCTGTGCCCCGTGCCGACATTTTTATTTTGGCCAACCTCCGGGTCGGCTGCTCTTGGCGACCCTTGGCGCGGCCACGGCACCACGCCGCCCTGGTGGCCTAGTGTAGGCCGCCAAATGGCCTGCAGAGTGCGCAGTGGCCCTTTAGCAGAAGGGGAGGGGCACTGAAACACGCCAGCGCTACGTAGAGCGGCCGCGTAGCGCTCCGGCGCGACCGTGCTTTGCGCCCCAGGTACTGCCCCGAGAGGAAGTGGAGTGCCCAAGATAGCGTTCCGCTTCCTTGCCGGGGCGGGAAGCCCAATTTAACGGCCGGGGCAGTACTTCTGACCCGGGCGCTGAATGTCTGGCGATAATTCGGTTACCGCCCCCAAACGGGGCATTACCAAATTTCGCCCCCAAAATCTTCCCCCATGCATAGACATCCCTGGTCAGTGCCACAAACCAACCATCTCACCACATTGTGTATACGCCTGGTCTAGTGACAATAATAAGATATCTCACTGAGAATGTGTGAAGGTAGGTCAGAGGTAAATGGGGGGGGGGTGGTTAGGAGATTCTTCTGCTCACTATGGGGTAGATTTTCGTCTTCCCCGTCTGGCAGCTCTTTATAAAACCCGCCCAATTTTCGTTCCATTGAAATGACTGGAGTGAATATCAGACGGGTTCTGTGTCGGGCAGCTTTTAAAGGGCTGCCGCTCGCTAAAAACCAGGGACGTTATGGTGGGAAAGTAGCAGAGGCGTGAGCTCAACGCCCCGGCACAAGGTCCATGGTTTATGATGCACTGGATTTGACAATCAACTGGCCAAGAGTGCAGAAGGCGACTCTCTCTGGGCAAGCTTCTCCTGTGCCTGTACCCTAACCCTAACCCCAACCCCAACCCCAACCCCAAACCTAACTCTAACCCCTAACCCTAACCCTAACCCTAACCCTAACCCTAACCCATACTCAACCCCAGCCCCAACCCCAACCCCAACCCTAACTCTAACCCCTAACCCTAACCCTAACCCTAAATGTAGAAGGCCACTCTCTCTGGGCAAGCTTCTCCTGTGCCTGTACCCTAACCCAAACACCAACCCCAACCCCAACCCCAACCCTAACTCTAACCCTAACCCTAATGCTAACCCTGTACCCTAATCCCAACCCTTACCCTTACCCTAACCCTAACCCTAACCCCAACCCCAACCCCAACCCTAACTCTAACTCCTAACCCTAATGCTAACCCTGTACCCTAACCCCAGCCCCAACCCTAATGCTAACCCTGTATCCTAACCCCAACCCCAACCCTAACTCTAACCCCTAACCCCAACCCCAACCCCAACCCTAATGCTAACCCTGTACCCTAAACCCAACCCCCAACCCCAACCCTAACCCCAACCCCAACCCCAACTCTAACTCTACTCCTAATTAGCACATAAATGAAAATCCAACTCCTCCCCCAAAATAAAAAATATGATGGGTATTGTTAAGTTGTATTATTGATGCGACATCTAAGACAATCTATCAGGGTTTTTTGACTACTTGACTAGATTGAATTCTGGGTGATTTGAAATAAGATATTGCAGTTAAATTAGATTCAATTCAACAGCAGTTAAATCCATAATATAGAGCATCTGGGGGATGTGCATTAAGATTCAACATATCAGGAACTAGACCCATTAATGGATCTACCCAGGACTGTATTTATTTCCTACTGCAGCAGTTTGACATTTGTTAACATATCCCACAAAGGCACATCCCACTCCAGAGCACAACATTCGGTGGCGCCCAACGTCTCGGCCACAGGCGCAAGTGTGACAGCACTTTGGGAAAAAAAAGCGACCTCACTTTCGGCTGGGGTCCCGGCGTTCTGTAAGTGAAATTTAATCGTGCGGATTTTCTAAAACTATTGTTTCGATTTTGTTTCTGAAGTTTGTGATCACAAAGCACGGTGTGTCACTGCCTAAGCTGCACGGGATAGCCAGTATTGCAGCTTCCCGTTGCACTCTGTCTTACCTGCTCACATTATGAGCCCGTCAAGAACGCAATTGTTTTTGGCTTGATATCAAATCATTGGCTGCTGTTATCAAATCCCTGCTCGTAAATGTCACCGCCGTGTGCGTTTTAGTTTATTTATCATTTCCTATTTTTTTTTCCAAACAGGGAGTAGTGTAGCCCACGTAACTGAAAAAATAGCCTCAAAGAGGGGGAGAGAGATAAAGAAAACTTCCACATCTGTGCTATATTTGGCTTAGCACAACAAGGTTGCTAGGCAATGCGGTGATAAAGGGACTGACTCAGAGGTGAGTCAGACCTGACCCATGATCCCCCCAACCGCAAATGGTGTGAATCAAATAGTCTGGAATCAGCAGAGGGATTCATCCTGGTTCTAAAGCCTTGCGATGAGCTACAGTTATCAGGTCATTTGGAGCCTGTTTGCATTTCTGGTCCATTGTTCAGGGATCAATTAAGGATCACGGTGGGGAAACAGCAGGGGATGCAAAGTTTATTTTCCAAGTGAGTCTATCAGCTAGAGACACTTAAACACCGGCCCCGGACAGGCCTAATTAGCCTGAGTTAATGTTATGCCAATTAGACGCAAGTGGGGCAAGAGGCAGCATGATAGAAAGAAAGAAACTTGCATTTATATAGTGCCTGTCACAACCACCGGACACCCCAATGAAGTACTTTTTGAAGTGCAGTCACTGCTGTAATGTGGGAAACGCTGCAGCCAATTTGCGCACAGCAAGCTCCCACAAACAGCAATGTGATAATGACCAGTTAATCTGTATTTTAGTGATGTTGATTGAGGGATAAATATTGGCTTGAACACGGGGGATAACTCCCCTGCACTTCTTCAAATTGGTGCCATGGGATCGTTTGCATCCACCTCAGAGAGCAGACAGGGCCTCGGTTTAATGTCTCATCCAAAAGATGGCATCTCCAACAGTGCAGCACTCCCTCAGCACTGCACTGGAGTGGAGTGTCAGCCTAGACTTTTGGTCTTAAGTGTCTGGAGTGGGGTTTGAACCACACACACACACACACAAACACACACACCACACCCCCACACCCCTTCTGACTCAGAGGTGACATCACTAGCAATTGAGCCACAGCTGACTTCAAGTAATACCTTCAAGTCATACACCATTCTGATTTGGCCATACACTAGCGTTCCTTCATTTTCACTGGGTCAAAGTCCTAATATTTCCTACCTAACAGCAGTTGAAGGATGAGGCTCACCAGTACTTCTCAAGCAACTAAGGATGGGCAATAAATGAGGTCCTTGCCGTTTTCACCCCCATCCAGATAACACAGATACAACAACAACTTGCATTTATACAGCGCCTTTAACATCATTAAACGTCGCAGGGTGCTTCACAGGAACGTTATCAAACAGAATTTGACACCAAGCCACATAAGGAGATATTAGGCCAGGTGATCAAAAGCTTGGTGAGAGAGGTCAGTTTTAAGGAGCAACTTAAAAGAGGAGAGAGGCGGAGAGGTTTAGGGAGGGAATTCCACAGCTTGGGGCCCAGGCGGCTGAAGACACGGCCGCCGATGGTGGAGTGATGAAAATCGGGGATGCGCAAGAGGCCAGAATTGGAGGAGCGCAGAGATCTCGGAGGGTTGTAGGGCTGGAGGAGGGTACAGAGCTAGGGAGAGGGCGAGGCCATGGAGGGATTTGAAACAAGGATGAGAATTTTAAAATCAAGGCGTTGCCGGACCGGGAGCCAATGTACCACGGTGGGCAGTGCCTTTACCAGCTGAACCTTTTTACAGGCCATCCTTTGGAGCCAGGTCGGGAGAAGTTGCATCTATTTTGAAGGTTGCAGTTGACGTTGAGTCCTTTAAAGAGTTAACCACTTCTCAAAGAGTCAACAAGCCCCGGTTCTTAATGATACAGAAATCAAAACGATGAGCCACTTAGAAAACACCAGAAATTGCCTCACAATGCGAACGCCCACCCACTCCCTGCAGAATGTGATAAAGTGTAATCATCACTTATTTTAATATTAAACCATCGCTGATGCTTGAGAAGATGAGGTCAGGAACGATGAGCCAACAGCGCAGACCTGACAAGTCATTAGATGGGAGGTTTTCATCTGTTTTAAGGTCTCTTTTCCTGCAAGTGACTCCCCCACATGGAGAGGTGACTGGAGGCAGGGATTCGATGACGGCACCGTGTAATTCATCACCACTTTGCACCTGACTTGGATTATAAATGTTGCGATGTGTCTGGCGAGGGATTTTACCCAGTGCTGCAAGCATACATGTGTGCAAAGAAATGTGTGTGCACGCCTCACAGACACATGCATGGCACGTGCTGAGTGTCGGCATCACTGGATGGACATATTCCTGGAGGTGACATCACATGACCGCCTGCCTCCGATCGCCCCGCCTCACTGCCGCCATTGGTCGCCCGACACGCCCACCCTCGCGGCACCCCGCCTTCCCACAGCCAATCGGAAAATGAATAGACTCTTCATTATAACAACAGAAGACACTGGAAAAACTCAGCAGGCCAGGCAACATCCGTGGAGAGAGAAACAGAGTAAACGTTTCAGGTCGAAACCCTTCTACAGAACTGAGGGAAAAAAAGGCAGTTTGGGGGCTGGGAAATGGGGGAGGGGATGAAAGAAGAGACATTAAGAGATATTCAAGGTGAGACGGGATGATAATAGGACAGGTGTTAGATCCGTGATTCTTAAAGTAGGATGTTTTCCAATAACTACACGGAGGCTGTAACTTAACAATCAACAGGTGTTTACTGGAGTAGGGTAGTCTCAAGACTGGCAGTACAGAGGCATGCTCAAGGCTTATATACAGGTGTGGTCACTAACGGTACTACAGTATACAGGAGCTGTAAAAGTAGTTCTCTCTTAAAGGTACATACACTACAATTCCTCCCCTTTTAGATTAGCAGTACCCATAATATGCAAATAACAATTAACACTTTAACATGCACATTAAACAGAAATAGTCCATTTATAGATTCAGTCTTTGGGGCGGCTTCCTGATCCTTTCTGGATAGCACCTTTCCTGAGGTTCTTGTTCTTGGTGCGGAGGCGATTCTGGCCCCCTTTCATCGGTTTCCACTGCTACTGTTTCTGAGGTAGGTGCTACCGGTATGTCGGGTTCATCCCCAGGTACGCGAGACATGGGGTTGACTCGTTCCTGTGACGCTAAGATCTGGTCGACGTGGCATCTCACAATGTTCTCCCCGACATCCACTGTGTACATTAATGGCCCCTGCCGTGTGCATATCGTTCCGGGTTGCCATTTCTCTGTTCGGTAGTCACGGGCCAAGACTGGTTGTCCTACATTGAAGCTCCTTGTCGGCTTCTCATTGATGTGCTGGAATTGCTTATTCTCAACATCTCTTCGTACATTTGGTCTGAGCAAATCCAGACGAGATCTCAACCTTCGGTTAAAGAACATCATGGCCGGGGTCTGGTTGGTAACTGCATGTGTCGCATTTCTGTAGGCTAACAGGAAATTGTCCACCTTATGCTGTAGTGGAATTTCATCATCGCACATGGCCTTTATCGCCTTTTTAAAGGTTTGTACGAACCTCTCAGCCAATCCATTTGTGGCTGGGTGATACGGGGCGGATGTGTAATGCCTTACCCCATTCCTTCTCATAAATTTCCGAAACTCTTCGGATACAAACTGTGGTCCATTATCACAGCAAATCTGCTCTGGCAAGCCGTTCCTGGCAAATATGGTCCGTAGGACTGCAATAGTTTCCTCTGTAGTGGTTGAGGACATTTTTATCACCTCAGGCCATTTCGAGAGCGCATCCACTGCTATTAAGAACATTGAGTCCATGAATGGACCAGCAAAATCAATATGCACCCGTTGCCATGGAGATGAGAGCCACTCCCATGGGTGTAGAGGGGCATGTGGTGGTGCATTTTGGACCTTCTGGCATCCTGAGCAGCTCTTAGTTAGGTCCTCGATTTGTTGATCAATCCCCGGCCACCACACATAAGCCCTAGCAAGGCTTTTCATTTTCACCCCTCCCAGATGACCTTCGTGAAGCTCATTTAGCACTCTCTCCCTTAACTTGGGTGGAATTACCACTCGGGATCCACACATCACTGTCCCCTGGCATACTGACAGCTGTTCTCTTCTGGATGAGAATGCTGGCAACAGTGAGTCGCCATGTGTTGGCCATCCCCTCACCGTCAAATCATATACCCGAGACAGTGTCGGATCCTTGCGGGTCTCCTTCTCTATATCCGCGTTAGTTACTGGCAATCGTTCAATTATTGACGAATAAAATATCTCGATAGGGTCCACTGCTGGTGCTTCCTCCACAGTAGGCAGTGGCAAGCATGATAGCCCATCAGCGTTTCCATGCTGTTTCGTGCCTTTATATCCTATTTCATATTGGTTCGCCCCTAGAAAAAGGCGTGGTAAACCACTTTTATCGTTCACTATCGTTACACTATAGTTATCACTGTTATATCGTTACTCTATGGTTATCACTGTTCACACTGTTGTATCACTATACGAGGTCGCCTCTTGTCACGCTGCTATACCTGGGCTGACCACTGCTGACTCCGCCCATGACTCCACCTACCTGCCCAGGTATAAAGGTAGTCGACTGGCTGGCATTCCTCCTTGTTGTATCCGATCACCCACGAGGGTGGGCTCTGTTATTTAGCCAATAAAAACCTATAGTTACTTTCTTAACTCGTCGCTTTTCATTGGATGAATTGATAGGTATATCAATTTTATTGGCTAAATTTTAAAATGTCGACACTTGAGCAGTCAAACGACCAGCCAAACGACCAGCCAAGCAACCAGCCAGATGCCCAGCTACAACAGCCACAGCAGCCGGCCTGGCTGCGAGCCCTCAGACCACCGTACCTGGATCTAAACCCACAGGCAGCAAACTCAGCCCTCGACTTCGAACACTGGCTGAGCTGCTTCGAAGCCTACCTGGGAGAATCCGGCGTGCCTCAGAAATCCATGCTAAGAGTTCTGAACGCCCAAGTGAGCCCTAAAGTATTCGCACTCATCCGGGACCTTAAAACATACGAGGACGCCATCAACCGGCTGAAAAGACAGTACCAAGCCCCAGTAAATTCCATGTATGCCAGACACCTCCTAAGATCCCGCCTGCAACAGCCAGGAGAGCCCGTGGAGGAATTTTTACGGGTGCTACAAGCACTCGGCAGAGACTGTAACTTTAAAGCGGTAACGGCGGCAGAAAATACTGAAGACAATGTCCGCGATGCCTTCGTGAAAGGCCTGCGGTCCGACTACTCACGGCAAAGACTACTGGAAGCAAGGGACCTCGACCTGCACAAAGCTGCAGCCCTCGCGCTCTCTCTCTAGAGGTGGCCCATCGGGACCTCGAGGCATACTCAAGGTACTGTAACTCGCGACCCTGGGACTTGGGACCGACCCCGACCGCGATACCCCCCGCAGCAACCCCCCTGGGACCTACCTCAGCGTCGGCGTCCCGGACCCGATCGAGACCGCCACCCCCGGTACCGGCTCCGACATCGGACCCCCGCGATCGGGCCGCCAGCTGCTTCTTCTGCGGCCAGGCGAAACACCCGAGGTCGCGCTGCCCAGCCAGGAACTCTACCTGCTCAAACTGCATGAAGAAAGGCCACTTCGCTAAGGCCTGCAGAGGTGGATCATCAGAGGCCAGCAGTGCCTCATGCGAGCTGTGGGGGCGGCCATCTTCCTTCAAGGCAACAGAGGCCAGCATCCCCACATGTGAGTCATGGGGGCGGCCATCTTTGATACAGGCAACCGACACCAGCAGTGCCTCATGTGAGTTATGGGGGCAGCCATCTTCTCCGCCATTTTGTCCAACCTCGTGGGAGACGCCATTTTACCCACCACGCCCGACCGCCACCGTGCCTCTAGACCCGACTACCGCCTCAACCGCAGACTACAACAACTCGCTCAGCTATACACTAGCCTCCGTCACACTGGACCAGGCCCGCCCGCATCACCTGTCCAAGTCGATGATGGACATCAAAGTAAACGGCCACGCCACGACCTGCCTGTTCGACAGCGGAAGCACGGAGAGCTTCATCCACCCAGACACGGTGAGCCACTACTCCCTCCCTGTCCTGCCAACGCGCAACCGGATCTCGATGGCATCGAGGTCACACGCCACAGACATCAGCGGCTACTGTGTTGTGACCCTGTCGGTTAAGGGTACGGAATATAAAAATTTTAAACTCCTCGTCCTGCCCCAGCTATGCGCTGCCGTCCTGCTAGGCCTAGACTTCCAATCCCACCTCCAAAGCGTCACACTAGCATACGGCGGACCCCTCCCCCCACTCACAGTCGACAACCAGCAGATTTTAAACCGCCCACCGCGTAACACCTGCGGCCTATCCACCCTCAAGGTCCCGCCACCTTCCCTGTTCGCTAACCTCACCCCCGACTGCAAACCCGTCGCTACCAAGAGCAGGCGGTACAGCGCCGGGGACAGAGCTTTCATTAGCTCTGAGGTGCAGCGTCTCCTGAAGGAGGGCATCATCGAGGGGAGCACCAGCCCCTGGCGTGCCCAGGTCGTGGTCGTTAAGACCGGCAATAAAAACCGCCTGGTCATCGACTACAGCCAGACCATAAACAGGTACACCCAGCTGGACGCATACCCCCTTCCCCGCATATCTGATATGGTCAATCAGATTGCGCAGTACCGGGTATTCTCCACCATCGACCTTAAGTCGGCCTATCACCAACTCCCTATCCACCCTGAGGACCGCCAGTATACAGCCTTCGAGGCGAACGGCTGCCTCTACCACTTCCTTAGGGTTCCCTTCGGAGTCACCAACGGGGTTTCGGTCTTCCAAAGGGAGATGGACCGGATGGTTGACCAGAACGGGCTGCACGCCACGTTCCCCTATCTAGATAACGCCACCATCTGTGGCCGCGACCGGCAGGACCACGATGTTAATCTGGAGAGATTCCTCCGTACGGCCCAACGGCTGAACCTCACCTACAATAAGGATAAATGTGTGTTTAACACCTCGCGCCTTGCCATCCTTGGCTGTGTAGTAGAGAACGGAGTCATCGGCCCCGACCCCGAAAGAATGCACCCCCTCATGGAGCTACCCCTCCCCCACTGTCCAAAGGCACTGAAGAGAACCCTGGGGCTCTTCGCCTACTATGCCCAATGGGTGCCCAATTATGCGGACAAAGCCAGACCCCTCATGAAGTCCACATCCTTCCCCCTTACGGAGGAAGCGTGCGCAGCCTTCTCCCTCATTAAGGGAGACATTGCCAAGGCCACAATGCACGCAGTGGATGAGTCCATCCCCTTCCAAGTCGAGAGCGATGCATCCGACTTCGCCCTAGCCGCTACCCTTAACCAGGAGGGGAGACCGGTGGCCTTCTTCTCAAGGACCCTACAGGGCCCTGAGATCCGACACTCGTCGGTCGAGAAGGAGGCCCAGGCGATTGTGGAGGCGGTACGACGCTGGAGGCACTACCTGGCAGGCAAACGATTTACCCTCCTTACCGACCAACGTTCGGTCGCTTTTATGTTTAATAACAAGCTGAGGGGCAAAATCAAGAATGACAAGATCTTGAGGTGGAGAATCGAGCTCTCCACCTATGATTATGATATCTTGTACCGGCCAGGTAAGCTGAACGAACCCCCCGATGCTCTGTCACGAATTACATGCGCCAGCGTGCAAAGTGATAGACTTCAGACCCTCCACAACGACCTCTGCCACCCCGGGGTCACCAGACTTTACCACTTCATTAAGGCCCGCAACCTGCCCTACTCCATCGAGGAGGTCAGGACCATGACCAGGAACTGCCAGACCTGTGCCGAGTGCAAACCGCACTTCTTTAGGCCGGACAGAGCAAGCCTGATCAAGGCCACCCGCCCCTTCGAGCGCCTGAGCATCGACTTTAAGGGGCCCCTCCCGTCCTCTGACCGTAATGTGTACTTCCTCAACATTGTTGATGAGTACTCCCGTTTCCCCTTTGCCTTCCCCTGCCCAGACATGACCAGTACCACGGTCATTAAATGCCTGAACGACCTCTTCGCCTTGTTCGGGTTCCCAAACTATATACATAGTGACCGGGGCTCCTCCTTCATGAACGAGGAACTCCGTCAGTTCCTACTAGCGAGAGGTATTGCTGCAAGCAGGACCACCAGCTACAACCCCCGAGGGAGCGGCCAGGTGGAAAGAGAGAACGCGACGGTATGGAAGGCCGTCCTCTTAGCCTTAAAGTCTAAGGGCCTCCCAACCTCCCGCTGGCAGGAAGTCCTCCCGGCAGTGCTGCATTCCACCCGGTCACTACTTTGCACTGCCATCAACGCCACCCCCCATGAACGAATGTTTGCTTTCCCCAGGAAGTCGACTACGGGAACCACGCTACCAACCTGGCTGACCTCTCCGGGGCCCGTCTTGCTGCGAAAGCACGTGAGGGCCCATAAAACGGACCCCCTGGTCGAGAGGGTGGACCTCCTGCATGCCAACCCCCAGTACGCCTATGTGGCATACCCAGACAGGCGGGAGGACACAGTCTCCTTACGAGACCTCGCACCCTCGGGCACTCCGGAGACACCACCTTCACCCCCCCCCCACCACCCCCCCAATTCCAGCCCAGGTAGACGGCATGCCGGGAACCCACGAGCCTTCGCCGACCACGCAGACACCAGCATTAACACCGGATAATGCAACACCGCCGCTGCGACGATCAGAAAGGCTTACGAGGCCTCCGGACAGACTGACATACCAGAACTGGTAGTACACTTCACCCCGCCGGACTCAAATCTAAACAAGGGGTGAATGTGGTAAACCACTTTTATCGTTCACTATCGTTACACTATAGTTATCACTGTTATATCGTTACTCTATGGTTATCACTGTTCACACTGTTGTATCACTATACGAGGTCGCCTCTTGTCACGCTGCTATACCTGGGCTGACCACTGCTGACTCTGCCCATGACTCCACCTACCTGCCCAGGTATAAAGGTAGTCGACTGGCTGGCATTCCTCCTTGTTGTATCCGATCACCCACGAGGGTGGGCTCTGTTATTTAGCCAATAAAAACCTATAGTTACTTTCTTAACTCGTCGCTTTTCATTGGATGAATTGATAGGTATATCAAAAGGGACCATCTTTGTAACCGTTGTGCAGTCATCACCGGAATGCCCTTCTTTGGATTAAAGATGGAGACAAGTGGTTGGTGGTCAGTCAGCAAGGTGAACTTCTGCCCATGCAGATAGTGGTTGAATTTTTTTACTCCCCATACTAGGCTGAGGGCCTCCCTGTCGATCTGGGCGTAGTTGCGCTCGGCTGAGGTTAGTGACCGAGACGCAAAGGCTACTGGCCTCTCCAACCCGTCTGGGAATTTGTGCGACAGCACCGCTCCAATACCATAGGGTGATGCATCACATGCCAACCGAATTGGTAGTGCTGGGTTGAAATGGGCCAACACCTCTTTTGATGTGATCAATTCTTTGCACTTCTGGAAAGCTCATTTACATTCGTCATTCCACTTCCATGGTACCCCCGTTTGCAGTAGGGTGTTCAGTGGGTGTAATACTGTAGACAAATTTGGTAAGAACTTATGGTAGTAGTTCACCAGCCCGAGGAACGACCTCAGTTGTGACACATTTTCTGGTGCTGGAGCCTTGACTACTGCCTCAATCTTTTCAGGGGACTTATGTAACCCCTCTTCATCAATAACGTGGCCACAATACGAGATCTGCTTCTGGAAAAACTCGCACTTGTGGCGATTAGCTCGTAGCCCATATTCCTTTAATCTAGTGAGCACCTTCTCCAGGTTGGCGAGGTGATCACTGTCATTTTCGCCCGTGACCAGGATGTCGTCCAAATAACACTGGGTCCCTGGAATCCCTTGCAGGACTTGATCCATTGCCCTTTGCCAAATAGCCGGAGCCGATGTTACCCCGAACACCAGCCGGTTGTATTGGTAGAGACCTTTATGAGTGTTGATCGTGAGGTATTGTTTCGAGGCTTCTTCTACCTCCATTTGCAAGTACGCCTGGGCCAGATCAATTTTGGTGAAGCGTTTACCTCCATTGGATATTGTACCGTGTGAAGGATTGGGTTCACTGTCACCTTAAAATCCCCACAGATGCGGACCTTGTTTGGTTCCCCAGGCGTATTACTCAACGACCTCTTCATTACAGGAACGATGGGTGTAACCCACTCGCTCCAGTCTACTTTGGACAGTACTACTGAATGTTCCAACCCTTCCAGCTCTGCTTCGACGGCTGGTCGGATCGCATAAGGCACCGGTCTGGCCTTAAAAAACTTTGGGCTTGCATTTTCCTCTATTTTAATCGTTGCTGTTATGCCTTTTAGTGTTCCGAGTCCCTACTGGAACACTTCTTGTGCGTCAGTTAGCATTTTTGACAGTCGTCCAGGTGTGACGTCGTCATCCTTTTTGGCCTCAACCTTCAGTGCCTGTATGGAATGCCAATCTAATTGTATCTTCCGGATCCATTCACATCCTAGCAGTGGTGGTCCTCCATCTGGCAATACATATAGGTCCATTTTAGGTATTTCCTGACCTTTATATATCACTTTCACCCTTATTTTTCCTTTCGGGTAGACTTTTTGCCCCGTGTACGTCTTCAAGACGATCTCTGTAGCTTTCAAGGGTATGTGTGAAAATAGCCGCTTGTAGTCCCTTTGGTTTATGACTGTTAGGGCTGATCCTGTGTCCAATTCCATTTTCACTTGGACTCCGTCTATCTTGAGTGTGACCCAGATAGTCTGGTGATCCTCCATTTTGGTTACCTTATGTAGTTTCAGACAACCCAGCTCCTTACTTCCGGAGTCTGTATCACTTTTCTGTTCGTCTGAACTACTGTCCATCACCCTATGTACCTTTTTGTACTTCTCCTGTGGAGATTTCTTGCTGTTGGTTTTCTTCCCTGACCTGCAGACTCTTGCTATGTGTCCTGCTTTTCCACACTGTCTGCACACTTGGTCCTTGAACCAACAATCCTTCTGGTCGTGTGTTGTTCTGCCGCAGCGATAACACTTCCCTGCTCCATATGACATTTCATTGGACAGTTCCGTTAAGTACTCAGCATTACTTTCGTCTTTATGCTGGTTCCTTTTATGGAACTTAAATCTTTCTGCTATCAGCAGCGGTGTGGGGTTTAAGTGGTCCTGTAGGATTTCTACTATGCTTTCGAAATTCTTATCCACGGGCTTCTCTGGGGTCCTGAACCCAGCTGCTGCTTTACCCTCTCTCTCTCTCTGTTTGTTTTTCCTCGACGCCGCTCGGTTTTCAACCCCCGGCCGCGCCCTGTGCGCTTCACCCTCTCTCTTACCCCGTCGACGCTGCTCGGCTTTTTCTATGCCGTCGGTCGGCTCCAGCCGCCGCTGTCCGGGAAGGGCGTGCGCTGTACCTGTTGCCAGTCTGTTGCTGGATCGTCGTGGCTGGGGAACCAAGCCCGGCTCTCAACAGCCTCCCCTGCGATGTTCACTCTCTGCCGGATGACTGGGCGGTTGCTCGTGGTCGACGCCCGTGCTTCTGGCCTCGACTTTCTTCCACCGTCCTCCTGGAGCGAATCCTTGAAGGGAAATGCAGAGTTGCAGGCAGATTCGAATCGACCTCGTCGCCACTGTTGGATCCGTGATTCTTAAAGTATGATGTTTTCCAATAACTACACGGAGGCTGTAACTTAACAATCAACAGGTGTTTACTGGAGTAGGGTAGTCTCAAGACTGGCAGTACAGAGGCATGCTCAAGGCTTATATACAGGTGTGGTCACTGCCGGTACTACAGTATACAGGAGCTGTAAAAGTAGTTCTCTCTTAAAGGTACATACACTACAACAGGTAAAGAAACAAACAATGGCTCTAAATGAAGTGTGAAATGCGCTGGCAGAGTGAGAGACAGCTGGCATGTGGGAGAGAGAGAGAAAAAGAAAGACTCGTCATTGATCGATTGGATGATTCTTGACTATTGATCAAGCAGACATATGGGAGCGGTAGCACAGTGGTTATGTTACTGGACTAGTAATCTAGGGCTATGAGTTCATAATCCCACTGCTAGCTGTTGGAACTTAACACCAGTTAATTAAATAAATCTGGAATTAAAAATAAAGCTGTATCAATAATGGTGACCATGAAACTAGTGAATTGCTATCTGGTTCACTCCTCTCCTTTAGGAAATGAAACCTGCTGGTCTGGCCTATATGTGACTCCAGACCCCCAGCAATGTGGTTGATTCTTAACCTGCCCTCTGAACTGGCCCAGCGAGCCCCTCAGTTGTATCAAAACCACGAGGAAAACACCACACGGACTGCAGTGGTTCACAGAAGGCAGCTCACTACCACCTTCTCAAGGACAATTTGGGATGGGGCAATAAATGCCAGCGATGCCCACATCCCAGAAACAAAGGGGGGGTGGGGGAAAGACTTCCCCCCCCCCCACCATGTCCAATATTTTTATAATTAATAAACAAAAGTGTTCAAAGAGAAAAAAATTTAAAAAGACAATGGGGGAGAAATTCGGTATAGCTCCGTTTGGGGCTTTAGAATTGGCGCTGCGCAAAATTTAGCACCAGGCGCAACTTATCGCCACCTCGAGCGATATTGGGTTGCAGCACCCCTGAAGGTGATTGCGGTGCTAAATCAGGCGCTGCACAGCAGTCTTAAGGCGCTAACCCGGCACAGCGAGGTGCTACCTCACAGTGCTGGCGAAGCTCATGTGATTTCAGTCAGCACTGGAACACAGACACACTGCCACCATCCAATTCTTAAAGGGGAGTTCTGACGAATGGTCATCGACCTGAAACGTTAAAACTGTTTCTCTCTTCACAGATGCTGCTTGACCTGCTGAGCTTCTCCTGCATTTTCTGATTTTTTCTTAAAGGGGAGGGTTGATCTTGCCTTGCTCTCCATTCACATCCTGCTCATTGCAGCCTTGAATCTCGGCCTGAATCTCAGCCTGGAGAGACCTGTACATCTAATCTGGTGTAAAGAACAATGGAATGAACCAGGGAAAGATCTCAGAGTGCAGACCCCACAGTCTCTTCTAATTCGATACAAGGAAGGGCAAATCAAAACCAACCTGCAAAACTCCTTCACACAGCGTGGAGTCTCTCCAGAAGTCTGTCTCTCTCTCTCACAATGTGTGGTGCAAAAATGTCACCTTAAAAAAAAGGCAGGAGGTGTTCCCCTTTAAATAGCGCTCCCCTAGTCCCTTTCAGACAGCATAACAGTCCCCTCAACCTGTCCTTGTTAGCGCCAGGTGGAACGGAGGGGGGCGCCACTGAATTTCCGGTCTGGGGCGCCAAAAAGGCATTGCACACTGAAATGACGTCATGATCTGCCTGCGCCCGTGAGTGGGCGCTAAGACTTAGCGCCAGCGCTAAATGTCCACTCAATATGGGAAGAGGCGCAGGGTTCACTGCGCCCGGGCGCTAGTTGGTTAGCGCCCCACTTCTCGGCCTCTTTAGGCGCTAATCGCTGGCGCAACCAACCGAATTTCTCCCCCAATGTTTTTGTTGGCCCGGACTTTCCGGGGCCTATGATGGGGTACGCATGTCATCATAAGCGCCCCGCAGGTTCCAGGCTTCCGCGTGCAATGAGCGTGTGTGAAAACCGCGATCTGTCAAGTTTCTCCTTGGCGGGCCGTTCCCTTTCACTGGAAATGGATGTGGTGTATTTGGACTTTCAGAAGGCTTTCAATAAGGTCCCGCATAAGAGATTAGCGTGTAAAGTTAAGGCACATGGGATTGGGGGTAAGGCACTGACTTGGATAGAGAACCGGTTGGCAGACAGGACGCAAAGAGTTGGAATAAATGGGTCTTTTTCCAAGTGGCAGGCAGTGACTAGTGGGGTACTGCAGGGATCGGTGCTAGGACCCCAGCTATTCACAATATATATTAATGATCTAGACAAGGGAACTAGATGTAATATCTCCAAGTTTGCAGACGACACAAAGCTGGGTGGGCGTGTGTGCTGTGAGGAGGATGCCGAGAAACTCCAGTATGATTTGGACAGGTTGGGTGATTGGGCAGATGCATGGCAGATGCAGTATAATATGGATAAATGCGAGGTTATCCACTTTGGTGGCAAAAACAGGAAGGCAGATTATTATCTGAATGGCAATAGATTGGGAAAAGGAGAAGTGCAATGAGACCTGGGTGTCCTTGTGCACCAGTCGCTGAAGGTAAGCATGCAGGTGCAGCAGACAGTTAAGAAGGCAAATGGTATGTTGGCCTTCATAGTGAGAGGATTCGAGTACAGGAGCAAGGATGTCTTGCTGCAGTTGTACAGGGCCTTGGTGAGACCACACCTTGAGTATTGTGTGCAGTTTTGGTCGCCTTATCTGAGGAAGGATGTTCTTGCCATGGAGGGAGTGCAGCGAAGATTCACCAGACTGATACCTGGGATGGCAGGAATGACGTATGAAGAGAGATTGGGTTGATTAGGCTTATATTCGCTAGAGTTTAGAAGAATGAGAGAGGATCTCATTGAAACTTATAAAATTCTAACAGGACTAGACCGACTAGATGCAGAAAGGATGTTCCCGATGGCGGGGGAGTCCAGAACCAGGGGTCACAGTCTAAGGATAAGGGGTAGGCCATTTAGGACTGAGATGAGGAGGAATTTCTTCACCAAGAGAGTGGTGAACCTGTGGAATTGATCTCATTAAATGGCGGAGCAGGCTCGAGGGGCTGAATGGCCTACTCCTGCTCCTATCTTCCATGTTTCTATGTTTCTAAATACACTTTCACTGTTTGCCCAACTACTGCCGAGCGAATACCCACCAAACCCTTACGCCTGGTAAAAGTGGGCTTAAGGCCTTCTTTTACCAGCGTAATTGTTTAAAAAAATGTTAAAATAACATTTTTTAAATGATTTAAAAAACGTCAAAATAAAATCTTTTCAATGATTTAAAAATTCACATACATTTAAAATTAGTTTAGGTCAATTTTGTCCCGGTTAAAAATGTTTAAATTTATTTTTCAAAAAATTTGAAGGCCTAGAAATTCACTTTGGGGCGGCCAGCTCGCTCGCGCCCAAAAGTTAGCGCTGGGCGGGGAGGCATTAGCGCTCACCAGATATTCGTCTTCTGCGCCCCAATTCAGAAGCGGGTGCTATACCAGGGTGTGCCCGCCTCCGCTTGGGGCGCTGCAACTGAATATCGGCGCGCTAGTTGCCGCAGCGCCACCCGCAGCGGAGCGGCAGGCTGCGGTACTGCAGGCCTTCCTCCCTCTCTTAAGGGGGAGGTGCCTGCAACAGCTGGAGCCCCGATCGCGAGTGCCGGCAAAAGAGCCCGGCACAACGGAGAAGTGCCGGGCTCGCGGAAAGCAGCCGGCAATGCCGCGGGGGGTGGGGTGGAGGAGGCCGGGGAAGGAGGTGCGGGCAGGCGGCCGCCGCAAAAGCGGCCGGCCGCACCTTCCGCTTTAAAGCGCCCCATTAAGGCTGCAGGACGGCCCCGTTTTCTGGTCGCTGTTTGCGGCCGCTTCGGAGGAGGCGGCCGCAGCTAAATATGGGGATCGGCGCGGTTTTGGGGCGTTACCGGGGCACCACGCACACCGATGACGTCATCGGTGCTGGCGCAGCGCTAACGGCTACCGCCGCCATTAACGCTGCACTCAATTTCCGCGCTACCAACCCCGCCGGCGCAGAAGACCTCTTTAGGCGCTAAGTGGGCGCAAGGCCCACTGAATTTCTAGGCCGAAATGTTTAATTAAATTGGTATTTTAATTAATTTTGAACTTGTGATCATTTATTTTTATTTCAGTGTTGTGAAATTGTATTTTTTTCCGGTGATTTCTAGTCTGCGGATATGGGGGATTCCGTACGTAAATTGGATCCCCATAAGCCTAATCTGAATCCCCCTTTGTCATTGGTTGGGCCTGGCCCATGTGATCCCAGGGACGCTTGCGAACCGCCTGCGCCCCCTGGGATGCGTGGACCTTTACGCAGGCGCAGGCCCAGGCCCAGGACCGCAAGAGTCCGAAGCTCCAGAGACAGCAGGTAAGTGTAGAGTTTTCTTGCGGGTCAGAGGTGTAAGCGGGCGGTCAGCCTCCGACCTCAATTTCCAGCCCATTGCCCCTATGATTTCTCGCCAGGGTGTTGCTCACAGCAGAGTCCTGGAGAGTAGTCTTTGGCCCAGAAATTCGGGTCTCCACGGGTGAGTACGCATGGGGTACTCACCCGTAAGCCCAATGGAAGTGCCGGTTTCGTGCATGCACTGCACATGCGCGGGAAACCGGCACTTCTGTTCCCCTGAAAGAAGGGGTTAAGAGGTGGAACGCGTGCGCGGGAGAGGCAGCGCGTGCGCATTGAACTTATGTTTTTTTTGCAGGTTTTCCCGGGAGGGTAAGTCTCCAGAAGTTAGACATGTAAAAAGCAGTCGCAAGGCCTGCTTTTTACAAGGTAAGTGGTGAATTAATTAAATTTAAAACATTTTTTCCACAGGTTTATTATTTTTAAATACTTTAAAGAAAGGTAAGTTTATTTTTAGCCCCGTTAGAAAATAAAATTACATTTTTCAAAAATTTAAATTATTGTTTAAAATAGTTATTTCATGTAATTTATAGCTTATTTTAAAAATGTGATTTTTAAAAATTTATTTGAAGACTTAGTGATGTTTTGGGGCTTATAGTATTTATAGGTTTGACAGGTCAAACTTATGAATGAAGCATTCCCTGCTACCATTGGCTCTCCATGGCCCACGTGATCCCAGGGGACGCATCGAGCTAACTGCGCCCCTGGGATACGCAAGCACTGCGCGCCGGCAGTTGGAGGAGGCCCAGGATCGGAATCCCACCGGGCCAACAGCTCAACGGCCGGTGCAGTAGGTAAGTGCAGGTCGGGGGCTTGCACCCGCGGGAAGCCCCTGACCCGAATTTCTGGGCCTTTAAGTCCTGGAGACGCCAGGGACAATCCTGGAGGGCTGGCAAACGTACACTTGCTGCAGGCCTCACACCTGGCCACACATGCTCACACAGACACATGTGGAAACATACACACGTGCAGACACATACACAGATAAATAAGCACAAGTCTATGAAGATAGAAATAACCTTCCCTCCGTCATAAGGTCAGGACTGGGGCTGTTCACTGATGATTCTACTGTGTTCAATTCCGCTCACAACTCCACTGAAAATGAAGGAACCCATTCCAGCAAGACCTTGACAACATCCAGGCTTGGGGCTGACAAGTGGAAGTAACATTTGCGTTATCTATGTGCCATGCTTCAGGACTTAAGTATCTAATGCAGGCCAATACTTCAGTGTAATGGGCCTATATTCTCTGGAGTTTAGAAGAATGAGAGGTGATCTTATTGAAACGTATAAAATTCTTAGAGGGCTTGACAGGGTAGATGCAGAGAGGCTGTTTCTTCTGGCTGGGGATGTCTAGAACCAGGGGTCACAGTCTCAGGATAAGGGGTTTAGAACTGAGAGAAGGAGGAATTTCTTCACTCAGAGGGTTGTGAATCTTTGGAATTCTCTACCCCAGAGGGCTGTGGATGCTGAGTCTTTGAGTATATTCAAGGCTGAGATTGATAGATTTTAGGACACTAAGGGAATCAAGGGATATGGGGATCGGGTGGAAAAGTAGAGTTGAGGTCGAAGATCAGCCGTGATCTTATTGAATGGTGGAGCAGGCTCGAGGGGCCGTATGACCGACTCCTGCTCCTATTTTTTATGTTCTGAGGAAGTGCTCCAGTTTTGGCCGTGCTGTTTTTCAGTGAACTGTTAAACCAAGCCTCTGTTTGCCTGTTTGGGTGGACATAAAAGATCCCGCAGCCCTATTCGAAGAAGAGCAAAGCTGTTCTCCCAGTGTTTTGGGGCAATATTGATCCCTCAGCCAACACCATCAAAACAGATTATTTGGTCATTTATCTCACTGCTGTTTGTGGGAGCTTGCTGTGTGCAAGTTGGCTGCCGCGTTTCCCACATTACAACAGTGACTACACTTCAAAAGTGCTTCATTGGCTGTAAAACGCTTTGTGACATCCGGTGGTCATGAAAGGCGCTATAGAAATGCAACTCCTTTCCCATTTCCTTTCTTGGGTTTCCCACTTTAAATAAGACAAGCAGTCTGCTTCTGAACCAACAGAAGAACTCGTCAACTTTTATCGACGTCCACCAATTACCATGTAGCCTGGAAACAGAAGTGACTGCAGGTTGAAGTTTAAAATCATGAAGGGTTTAGATAGAGTAAATAAAGAAAAACTGTTTCCAATGGCTGAAGGCCCGATAACCAGAGGGCCCAGATTTAAGGTGATTGGCAAAAGAACCAGAGGCGACACGAGGAAAAACATTTTTACGCAACAAGTTGTTAGATTTGGAATGCGCTGCCTGATAGGGGGGTGGAAACAGATTCAATAGTAGCCTTCAAAAGGGAATTGGATAAATACTTGAAGGAGAAAAAATTTGCAGGGATATGGGGAAAGAGCAGGGGAGTGGGACTGACTGGATCGCTCTTCGAAAGAGCCGGCGCAGACTCGATGGGCCGAATGGCCTCCTTCTGTGCTGTGCTGTTCCACGATTGGAAATAGCCGTGCAATTAACACATCCTGTGAGAGCATTATGTTAATGTAAAGGAACTGAGCACAAACCAATCGTTACTGGGTTGTGCTCACAGAGGGTACCAGGAAAAGCTGTCATTTTAATTCCTATTAGTGAGGTACAGCACTTTGAACGAATTTGCAGTACAAAGCTGCTGCTGCTGCTGCTTCGACAATTAATATTTGATCATATTTATTTTGGCTTTTTGCTTCCCTGTGTTTTTGTAGGCAAAGCACACACTGCTGTCGAGCCAGCAGCTGCTGAAGACCTTTAAGTCTGACGTCACTCCTGGCTGCCTGGATTAGCCCGCAGGCTATGGCATTTAAAAACCTCATTCCCCCCCACCCCCGATGGAATGAGCTGCGGTCTTCGGGCGTCAACTCCCGTGACACAGTTCTCAACGCAGCCGAAGGCCAATTTTAAAATAAACCTGTCTTTGTAGTAATGTCATAATGCTGCTTCATGGCATGACTGGGTTGGGGGGGCGGGGATGGAGCGAGTGCAAAAACACACACACTGGTCTAAGTATCAGGCCTAACGTATTTTTAACTCCACAGGCCTCATTTAAAATGCCTCCCGCCCAGAATGGCCGATAGCCACTTTTAAATTAGGGGCAGAGGTTATGATTTGAAATTGACTCAACATTGAGTTCAACTATTTCTGATCTTAGCCTCTGCCCCCATTTTTTCGAACGGCAGCTGTTGTTGATGATTCTGCCTTTCTCATTTACAACTCATCTAGACACATCTTTAGAAGAATGAGAGGGGATCTCATTGAAACTTATAAAATTCTAACAGGACTAGACAGACTAGATGCAGGAAGGATGTTCCCGATGGCGGGGGAGTCCAGAACCAGGGGTCACAGTCTAAGGATAAGGGGTAAGCCATTTAGGACAGAGATGCGGTGGAATTTCTTCACCCAGAGAGTGGCGAACCTGTGGAATTCTCTACCACAAAAGGCAGTTGAGGCCAATTCATTAAATATATTCAAGAAGGAGTTGGATATATTTCTTAAGGCTAAAGGGATCAAGGGATATGGGGAGAAGGCAGGGACAGGGTACTGAATTTGGATGATCAGCCATGATCTCATTAAATGGCGGAGTGTTCTCGAGGGGCCGAATGGCCTACTCCTGCTCCTATCTTCTATGTTTCTATGTTTCTTAACTTGTCCCATTACCATCTCCTTTTGCCTCGCACCATCATCCCTTTTGTCTCTTAATCTCTCCTGCCTTCCACCCTATCACAGACCTTCCCTTTGTTCTTTCCTCCCTCCCCCCTTTCCCTGCCCTTGCAACTGCTTAAAACCTGTTCCATCTCTAACTTTTTCCAGTTCTGACGAAGGGTCATCGACCTGAAACGTTAACTCTGTTTCTCTCTCCACAGATACTGCCTGACCTGCAGAGTGTTTC
The DNA here is from genome assembly GCF_052327205.1 of Somniosus microcephalus. NCBI lineage: Eukaryota > Metazoa > Chordata > Chondrichthyes > Squaliformes > Somniosidae > Somniosus > Somniosus microcephalus. Next base: position 186,519,430 of record NC_140999.1, on the reverse strand, counting down.
CAGCATTTTCTATTTTTATTTAAAATAAACCTGTCCTTAAAGGGGCCGTGCAGGGCCAAACAAAATAAGAGGGAACATTGCCTGTCAGGTTTTTTTCTAGACAGGCAGCCAGACAAATTATTTAAATTTTACCAGGACCAATAAGCATGCAATGTCATTCCATCGTCACTCGTGCACACCACAACTCTTTATAGTGAGGTCATGATGCATCTTTATGACTGCTGCACACGTGTAATAGAAAGAAAGACTTGCATTTATATAGCGCCTTTCATAACAAAAACAGATTATCTGGTCATTATCACATTGCTGTTTCTGGGAGCTTGCTGTGCACAAATTGGTTATTACGTTTCCCACATTACAACAGCGACTACACTTCAAAAAGTACTTCATTGACTGTTAAGCGATTTGGGATGTCCATTGGTCGTGAAAGGCGCTATATAAATGCCTTATCCTTATCTGAGGAAGGATGTCCTTATCTGAGGAAGGATGTTCTTGCTATGGAGGGAGTGCAGCGAAGATTCACCAGACTGATAGCTGGGATGGCAGAAATGACGTATGAGGAGAGATTGGATCGATTGTGCTTATATTTGCTAGTGTTTAGAAGAATGAGAGGGGATCTCATTGAAACTTATAAAATTCTAACAGGACTAGACAGACTAGATGCAGGAAGGATGTTCCTGATGGCGGGGGAGTCCAGAACCAGGGGTCACGGTCTAAAGATAAGGGGTAAGCCATTTAGGACTGAGATGAGGAGGAATTTCTTCACCCAGAGAGTGGTGAACCTGTGGAATTCTCTACCACAAAAGGCAGTTGAGGCCAATTCATTAAATATATTCAAGAAGGAGTTAGATATATTTCTTAAGGCTAAAGGGATCAAGGGATAGGGGGAGAAAGCAGGGACAGGGTACTGAATTTGGATGATCAGCCATGATCTCATTAAATGGTGGAGCAGGCTCGAGGGGCCGAATGGCCTACTCCTGCTCCTATCTTCTATGTTTCTATGCTTCTGTCTTTCTTTTCTTTCTTCCATGACCTCAGGACGTCCCAAAGCGCTTTACAGCCAAATGATGTACTTTTTGAAGTGTAGTCACTGTTGTTATGTAGGAAACGTGGCTGCCAATTTGCACACAGCAAGCTCCCACAAACAGCAATGTGATAATGACCAGATCATCTGTTTTTTTTAGTGATGTTGGTTGAGAGATAAATATTGGCCAGGTCAGTGGGGAGAACTCCCCTGCTCTTCAAAATAGTGCCATAGGATCTTTTACATCCACCGAAGAGGGTAGACGGGGCCCTTGGGTTTAACAGTCTCATCCAAAAGACGGCACCTCCGACAGTGCAGCGCTCCCTCAGTACTGCCCCTCCGACAGTGCAGCGCTCCCTCAGTACTGCTCCTCCGACAGTGCAGCGCTCCCTCAGTACTGCTCCTCCCATAGTGCAGCGCTCCCTCAGTACTGCCCCTCCAACAGTGCAGCGCTCCCTCAGTACTGCTCCTCCGACAGTGCAGCGCTCCCTCAGTACTGCTCCTCCCATAGTGCAGCGCTCCCTCAGTACTGCCCCTCCAACAGTGCAGCGCTCCCTCAGTACTGCCCCTCCGACAGTGCAGCGCTCCCTCAGTACTGCTCCTCCAACAGTGCAGCGCTCCCTCAGTACTGCCCCTCCGACAGTGCAGCGCTCCCTCAGTACTGCCCCTCCGACAGTGCAGCGCTCCCTCAGTACTGCCCCTCCGACAGTGCAGCGCTCCCTCAGTACTGCCCCTCCGACAGTGCAGCGCTCCCTCAGTACTGCCCCTCCGACAGTGCGGCGCTCCCTCAGTACTGCCCCTCCGACAGTGCAGCGCTCCCTCAGTACTGCCCCTCCGACAGTGCAGCGCTCCCTCAGTACTGCCCCTCCGACAGTGCAGCGCTCCCTCAGTACTGCCCCTCCGACAGTGCAGCGCTCCCTCAGTACTGCTCCTCCGATAGTGCAGCGCTCCCTCAGTACTGCCCCTCCGACAGTGCAGCGCTCCCTCAGTACTGCCCCTCCAACAGTGCGGCGCTCCCTCAGTACTGCCCCTCCGACAGTGCGGCGCTCTCTCAGTACTGCCCCTCCGACAGTGCAGCGCTCCCTCAGTACTGCCCCTCCAACAGTGCAGCGCTCCCTCAGTATTACACTGGAGGTGTCAGCCTAGATTTTGTTCTGAGGTCTGGAGACTTGAGCTTGAACCCACAAGAGGCCGACATGTCATGGCCATTCTGTGTGTACACACTGCAGTGAGCTCACAGCAAGCCCGGCTATGCATTAGGAAGCTAAATATGAGAGAGTGCTTCAGTCATCCCCCTCTCCCAAGACCCCAGCTGCAATCTAAAAGCAGCTGTCAGAGCTGCGTCAGAAAAGAAGAGTGCTACTTCACCGTGCTTTAGCTACGGGTGCAAACATTACCCGATCTAGCTTATCAGTAATTTAAAACAGAGCCGCAAGTGGTGATTGAACTGAAAGGTCATGATAGTCTTCAAAGGATTTCCCATGCTTCACGGCAACTGAACACCTCACTTCAATTACTATGCATAGACGTCACTGTCAAGATTCTTTCATCGAAAGTGTGTCCTTAGCTCTCTTCAAGTCTCCAATCTCTCCCTCTCTCTTTCTCCACCACAGCCGTTCATATTTCTCTATCTATTTATCAATTCTTCTGCGATCATTATTTCCTTGAAATTTGCCCTCTTGATTCTCCTACACTCCAAGTACACCGCTCTTTGCACTTTTTGTTTTATCAACCGTGTTGAAATCAAGAGTTATCGCATGCTCCCTCTCCTGTGGTCGTGAATGGCGCTATATAAATGCAAGTCTTTCTTTTTTTTCCTTTTTTTATTCCTACCTATTCATTCCCAGAACATGAAAACTTCTTACCTCCCTCAATCTTCCCTTCCTCCGACCATCTACAATGCGTGCTGCAGTTTAGGATTTTTCCCTTGCCTTCTTTTCATGGCTAGACTGTAATTTCCATAACTAGTGATCGATATGCTTAGGTTAGTCTGCCAGTGTTTAACAATTGGTAATTGCTCATTTAGTATACGTCGGATGCCGGCCATATTTTCCTGTCAACTCCAAAGATGGAAAATAACGCATTCTCCACAGGCTAAAACGACTTGTTTGGATTTATCTATTAATGAAATAATATACAGAAGCAGAATCACAGCAAGATTCTAGAAACAGTGCAGCACTTGAAAACTAGAACCAGTCCACAAAGGGTCAATGTCTCCTTGTTCGGTATACCACTCCTCGCCCTCTGTTGGCAACCAATCTTTAAATGGAACAGTCAGAATTTATCTTGTGTAGATCTTAAAGGTGTTACACGTGAATAGTGTGAGTCTGCAACAGAACGGAGTACTCGCAGCCAGACCTGGGGTTTTATGCCATGGGGCTTCTTTCATGCTGTAACCATTTCTTTTCAAGTAAGCAAGCACCTTAAATAGTTGTCTTTACATTTTGGTAGAGAATGGCTATAAATTGCAGCTTTCTTCCAATGTTCCCCATCTGCCTAATTGATATTTTGCACCTTAAAATAAATGTTCCTAATGCTTCCGCAATCAGAGCTCTTGGCATCTATCCTGCCCATCTGTCCATATTGTCACCACTAAATCTGCCTTCTCTCGCCACCAGAAGGGGTTTCTATTATCAGTTTTCTGTTTCCCTGAGGGCAGGGATGGGGTTGATTGTAACCCAGAGCAGGTTTGGGGTGCTCTGTTTTTTTTTATTTATGCGATGTGGCTGTCACTGGCAAGGCCAGCATGCCCATCACTATTTGCCTTTGAGAAGGTGGTGGTGAGCCACCTTCTTGGACCACTGTTCTTTGGTACAAGTGAGTGGCTCACTAGGCAATTTCAGAGGGCAGTTAAGAGGTAACCACATTGCTGTGGGTCTGGGTGTCACATACAGGTCAGACCAGGTAAGGATGGCAGATTTCCATCTCTAAAGGACATTAATGAGCCAGGTGGGTTTTTACAACAATCCAATACTGTACAATCATGGTCACAATTACTGACACTAGGGGGTCGATTTTCATTGACCCGTGGAGTCGGGATTGGAGGCGTGCAGGGGGTTAAAGTCCCGAATTTGGGGGTCCCGACACCATCCCGCCCCCAACCCGCCTCCATGTAAGTTTCAAAGGAGGCGGGTACCCGCCCCGCACTGGGACCCGCCTACCCGAGGCGGGAAGGGATTAGTGACAATTAACTGCCTGTTAACAGGTAGTTAACAGGCAGTTTTTAGCCTAATCCCTATTTTAAAGCTTGACCTGTGGGATTCCCGACAGCTCCAAACCACGCCAAGTTAGAGGAGTCGGGCCGTCGGGTTGAAGGACTTGGAGGGGTCGAGATGTCGGTGTTCAGGTGAGTGATGGGTGCATGAGTGCAAAGGTAAGTGTGTTTGGTGTGTCTAAAGTGTGCAAAGAAGTTTACATTACCTGTACTTACCTTTTCAGCCTTCCTTCCTCTAGGTTTCGGGAGTCCATCATCTAACCGGCACAGAAAGCAGAATGGCTGCGAACTGTCAAAAGTGACAGCCTGCAGCTTTCTGTGCCGGTGAGATTTCTAACTGAGTCTGTGTAGAAGGACTCAGGTTAGAAGTAAGACTGTCAGTGTTTGACAGCTTCAAACAGCTGTGAGACACTGATATTTCATCTGTCAAAACGTCTTGACAGATGAAATTTCAGCCTATGACGTCACCTGTTGCCAGGTGGCCCTTAATTGGCCTGCTGAGCCCGCTGGACGGGCTCAACAAGGTCAATCAAGTGAAAATCGCATGGATTGGCCGCATCTCGAAGGAGGCGGGACTACAACCCCGAAAGTTGTAGTCCCGCCTCCTTCCCAACTTCTGAATGAAAATCACCCCCTAGCTTTTTAGTTCCACTTATTCTTTTATTCAATTAACTGAATTTAAATTCCCCAGCTGCCATGGTGGGATTTGAACTCATATATCTGAATCATTGGTCCATGGCCTCTAGATTACTAGCCCAGTAACATAATCACTATGCTACCGTTCCAGTCCAGGATAGTGAGATGAGTGTAAAACATACGCACTGGCCTAAATATCAGGCTCAGGGTATTTTTTAAACTCCCAGGTCTCATTTAAATGCCTCCGGTCCACTTCCTGCACAGAATGGCTGACGGACAATTTTTAAAATAAACCTGTCAGGTTTTTGTTCTCTAGGTGGGCAGCCAGACAACTTATTTTTATTTTAACGGGACCAATAAACATGGAATGTCATTCCATCATCACTCAGGAACACCGCTACTCTTTGTAGTGAGGTCATGATGCACCTTTGACGTGACCTGTTTTCCTGAGGACAGGGGGTTTATAATAATTCAATTTTATAATTCAATTTTATTTGCCATATGTAACCAGTACAAGTACAAGTACAATGGAATGCTTACTCCCCGTAGGGACACGTCAGCTATTTTTACAGCGCCGTGTTCAGAAAGTCAAGTCTTTGGCATCCAGTGGCAGTGGGAGCACGATGTCCCTCAGCCGTTCCGTCCTCCTCGTCACCGCGGCCTCCTCCTCACTGTTGCTGGCTCGGCTCCACGTGTGGTGGCCTGCTTCTCCCGCTCACCCTCTGGCCACCATTCCCAGCTCCCCTCCTCCCAGTCAGTCTGTGAGCCGTCGTGGCTGCTGCTGCGTCCCGATGCGCTGCGCTGCCTCCGCCCGACTCGCCGAACACCTCCTCCGGTCGCTGCGGCCTCCACCTCACCGTCGCCGGCTCCACGGTCCGACGGCCCGGGCCTGCTTCTCCCGCTTCCGGTATTGAAGGGTACATGACATTTAGGAAGGACAGAAAGCTTGTTCCACAGTCGATCTCTGGAAGCTCTTTGAATCGGAAGGGTTCTCTCTGGTTGGTGATCTCACAATCCTGTGCTGGTTCACCTACTGTTGTTCCTCAGTCTACAATCGCTGTTTACTTCGAGCTGAGCACCTTCCTCAATCACACCATCATTCACCGGGAGATTGATCAACCCGGGCCGTGCCGGTTTGTTCTATCTATCTATCTAGCTATCTATCTATCTATCTATCTCTATCTATCTCTCGTTCTCTCTCTATCTATCTCTCGTTCTCTATCTATCTATCTATCTATCTCTATCTCTCTATCTCTCTATCTCTATCTCTATCTCTCTATCTCTCTATCTCTCTTTCTCTCTATCTCTCTATCTCTCTTTCTCTCTATCTCTCTATCTCTCTATCTCTCTTTCTCTCTTTCTCTCTATCTCTCTTTCTCTCTATCTCTCTATCTCTATCTCTCTTTCTCTCTTTCTCTCTATCTCTCTTTCTCTCTATCTCTCTATCTCTCTTTCTCTCTATCTCTCTATCTCTCTTTCTCTCTTTCTCTCTATCTCTCTATCTCTCTATCTCTCTTTCTCTCTATCTCTCTATCTCTCTTTCTCTCTATCTCTCTATCTCTCTATCTCTCTTTCTCTCTATCTCTCTATCTCTCTCTATCTCTCTCTATCTCTCTATCTCTCTTTCTCTCTATCTCTCTTTCTCTCTTTCTCTCTATCTCTCTTTCTCTCTATCTCTCTATCTCTCTATCTCTCTTTCTCTCTATCTCTCTCTATCTCTCTATCTCTCTATCTCTCTATCTCTCTTTCTCTCTATCTATCTCTCGTTCTCTCTCTCTCTATCTATCTATCTATCCTTCATTCTTTCCTTCTCTCCACACTCGGTGTTGTCTCCCAATAATGAAAATCTGTGATCCGGCACAGCCACATCGGGCCGAATAGCCTCCTTCTGTGCCGTAAATTCCTATGGCTCTATGATTCTGTGAAAAAGTACATGGAACAGACACCTTAAATTCTTGCTATATATTCTTGAAAAAAATATATATATTTTTGCGTGTATTGTTGCTCCTCCTTAATGTTTCAAGCTCCCTTCTTCCTCCCCGTTCGGCACAGACTCCTTGTAGGAGCAGAGTTAGCATAAACAGCTGCACTTCCTCTTTTGACAGAGAGTAACAGGAACGGCTGGAATCAGTGGAGTGGGGAGCAGAGCCAGCTGGTGAGCCCGCGCAGTGTGGAAAACAGGTGCAGAAGTCGGCGTGGGAAAAGAGTGACAACAGTTGTCTGTTGAATCCCAGGGTCTTACTGCAACAGCAACTTGCATTTATATAGCGCCTTTTAATGTAGTAAAATGTCCCAAGGCACTTCACAGGAGCGATTATCAAACAAAATTTGACACCGAGCCACATAAGGACCTTCTTAAACCGAATGTACGTCGTGATGTAGAGAACAAACAGTTCAAACATTTGAATGCTAAGCCAACAAGAAGCTTCAGTGTGGGACAGTCAGTTGTTGCTCGTGATTTCCGGATGGAAAAGTGGCAACCAGGGACAATATCCACAAGAGAGGGACCACTGATGTATACTGTGGATGTGGGAGAGAATGTTTTGAGACGTCATGTGGACCAAATTCTGGATGTTCAGGTGAAAAACACCCCTAAACCTCGCCCAGACTCACCTGACATGGAAACAGACACTCCTGATTCATCAGCACCAGCCTCATCCACAGCTGAGAGCTTTACCTGTGCTGATAGCTCACCTGATGCATCTGTACCTGTACAGTCTCATTCCCCAAAGCAAAAGAGTCTGGAGAGACATTACCCAGAGAGGCAGAGGAGGCCTCCCCAGAGACTTGACTTGTAAAAGGGCTGTTGACAAAATAAAATGTTATGTTGGAATTTGAATTTTGTTACTTTTAAGAAAACAAAAAGGTTACTGTAAAGACAGGCTCTGTATGCTAATTATAGAAATTTTGCGTTAATATACTATTAAACTAAAGGGGGAGGAAGTGTAATGTATACAACATTTAAGGGACTACTTTGTTTTGCGGATGTACATCCTTAGTTGCGAGCGTATATAACAGACGCGTATCGATTTGTATAGTCAGTGCCGAAGTTCCAGTTAACCAGTAAAGATCACTTGAAGTTACTCTGTCTCTGCTGCTTTATTAGTTTGTGTAGTTGTGTATAGCGGTACAAACACAACAGGGCAGATGACCAAAAGCTTGGTCAAAGAGAGTTTTACGGAGCGTCTTAAAGGAGGAGAGAGAGAGGTAGAGAAACGGAGAGGTTTAGGGAGGGAATTCCAGAGCCCAGGCAACTGAAGGCATGGCCACCAATGGTGGAGCAAGTAAAAGCAGGAATGCTCAAGAGGCCAGAATTGGAGGAGCGCAGGTATCTCAGAGGGTTGTAGGGCTGGAGGAGATTACCGAGATAGGGAGGGGCGAGGCCATGGAGGGATTTAACGTAGTAAAATGTCCCAAGGTGCTTCACAGGGGCGTAATCAGACAAAGCTTGACACTGTCAAAGAAGGAGATATTAGGACAGGAGCTTGGTCAAAGAGATAGGTTTTAGCAGCATCTTAAAGTAGAGGAGAGAGGCGGAGAGGTTTAGGGAGGGAACTCCAGAGCTTAGGGACTAGGTAGCCGAACGCATGGCTGCCCATGGTGGTGCGAATTAAATGGGGGATACGCAAGAGGCCAGAATTGGAGGAGCGCAGAGTTCTCAGAGGGTTGTAGAGCTGGTGGAGGTTACAGAGACAGGGAGAGGGGCGAGGCCATGGAGGGATTTGAAGATTTGCCTAAATGTGAGGTAAATAGTCAGATTTTTGGTTTGTAAGAGAAGTGAAGAAGGATGAAGTGAGACAGAGAACCATTGCCACATTTGCTGTGACTTTGACCAGTGGCTGGAGCCGGATTGGAGGGTCTTGAACAAGGAATGACGGGAGAAGTGGGAGCATAGTTTCAAGGCAACTACACATTCCAGGGCATTGGAAAGAAAGTAAAAGTTGTAGGTAAGGCGGTAACTGGAAAGAATACATGGGTTTGAGAAGGGGCTTCTTGAGGGGTGGAGTGTTAACAGTGACCTGGAAAGAGACAGGGACAGTTATGAAGGAAAGAGACAGGTTGTTGACGTCAGCCATCTCGGTGTTGATAGTTGGGTGGTCAGGAGCTGGAGTGGAAAGAGATTAAAGGAGCAGGTAGTAGGCCTCATGGATGAGATCAGCATGCTTAGAGGGAATGGGGAGAGAAAGTGCAGAGAATGGAATGGGTGAGACCTCGATTGAATGGAGGGTGGGAGGGAGAGCTGGGTATTGAGGGGGAGTCAGAGGACGGGAATGGCCTCAATTCTGGAAACAACAACAACTTGTATTTAGGTCTACAAGTGCCTTCCATTTATTACTGAACAGCTCACTGCGTTTTCTTTTGTTTAATTGCCGAGCAGCCGCAAGAAAAATATCGAACTGCAGCTTTAATAAGGATGGTGGGGGGGACGGGAAGTAAATTGCGCAGTTCCTGTGCAACCTAATAGAATCAGCACCACAGACTGTAGTTCTAAAGTTGTTCAGCGGCAGTGATGATGTGATAAAAAAAACTAACTCTATTATGTGTTTTTATTGATTTGACTGGGTTTTAAAAAGAACAATCTGGTGGAGAGGAATGAAATTTCCTGAGATAAAGTATTGAAACAACCAGTTGTCGAATGGTGTCAGCTGGGTCTGCATTCACTAAGTATTCTCTAGTGTGAGCCCATGTGAGTGGTAACAGCATAGGCTCATTGTAGCAAGCAGATTAGATTTCATTTTGCAGTTGAGTACCTACAATTGGCCCCAGTTTGAGTTGGGAAGAGGGAGCTCTGCCCTACACTGACCTGTTACTCAACACCCCGGAAGTCGGCCTGATATTGAAGGGGGGCCTGGAACCAACGGGCTGCCTCGGGGACCTCGATTACCGCCCGCAGGCCGCCAGCTCTAATGCTGATGAGGCCTGGCTCTCAAACTGGGCCAGGACTGTCGGGCGGACAGTGGGCATACTCTGCTGGCTGGCTGGCTGAAGTCTGCACCAAGGGTCAATCTACCCACATCCACCCTCCCCACCCCTCCCCCCCCACACACCCACCCCCTATCCTCGCAGATCAGTGGGTTTTTGCTTTCACAGAGAAGTGGAACGAGTTGCATAAGATGGTTCCCAAAAACACTGATTGAAATCCTGGAATACCAGCCACTAAAACTGAAATTCAGCTTCTTCAGTCACTATAAAGCCGTGTCCCTTGGAGCTCAGCCTATATTCAGGTTGGGTTTTTGAGTTGTTGGGTGTTTTCGTTTGTGTTGTCAGCTCTTGTGGGATTGCGTCAGCCCTTTTCGAAGTCGTCCATCAGCGGAGTGTGCTCACCGACCCGCAGAAAGAAAGAAAGCGAGAGAGAAATAGCGAGAGAAACAGAGGGAAAGAAGGAAAGAAAGAAAGAGAGAGAAAAAAGAGGGAGAAATAAAGAGAGAAGGAAAGAAAGACTCGCATTTATATAGTGTCTTGCACGACCTCAGGACGTCCCAAAGCGCTTTACAGCCAATGAAGTACTTTTGAAGTGTAGTCACTGTTGTAATGTAGGAAACGCGGCAGCTAATTTGCGCACAGCAAGCTCCCACAAATGATGAGATAATGATCAGATCATCTGTTTTCAGTGATGCTGGTTGAGGGATAAATATCAGCCCCAGGACACCGGGGAGAATTCCCCTGCTCTTCTTCGAAATAGTGACCGTGGGATCTTTTACATCCACCTGAGAGGGAAGATGGGGCCTTGGTTTAACATCTCATCGGAAAGGCATAACAGGCAGACCAGCTGGCTGGACGAAGGTAGGGGGGGAATGTTGGGAAGGGAGGGGCGGGGTGGGGATGGGGGGTGATGGGGGTGGGGAGTGTAATGATATCAGCAAATAGTGATGGTATTTGCCTGTTTGATTATTTATGCCTTACCAGCATATTTGCCTGATTGATTATTTATGCCTGACCAGCAGAGGGCATGTGAGAGACAAGCAGTTTAGTTTAGTTTTAGTTTCGTTTTAGATGGATCTCTAAGATGGTGTCTCCTGTAATGCTGTTAACTGAGTTGAACATACTTTAGATTAAAAGACATTCTCTTTCATAAATGTCTCGTCATTGAACCCACATACAAATCAACACATGGTGTCAGAAGTGATTGAAAGAGATGAAGAGGAAAAATCTGAAGTTAAATCAGCTCTCCACATATTAGCAAGCCAAAAGAGAACATCGTTACTTACCATTGGAGAATAGCTAACGAAGTGAAAAATGGAAGGTTTACACCCACCAGCGAAGCTTCAGTTGACAGGTAATGTGGCTGAAAATTGGAGGAGGTTCAAACAACGTTTGGAGTTGTATTTATCAGCAATCGGAGCTGACGAGAAAAGTGATAAAATGAAAGCGTCAGTGTTCTTACATGTCGTGGGTGATGAAGCGCTGGAGGTATATAATAACTTCACATTCGCTGCTGATGGAGACAAAATGAAGTTGGATAAAATAATGGAACAGTTTGAGGCCTACTGCATACCTAAACGTAACGTGACGTTTGAGAGGCACAGATTTTTCACATGTGTACAGAAAACGGGAGAGACTATTGATCAGTATGTAACTGAACTGAGAAACAGAAGCAAAACGTGTGAATTTGGGGGACTGACAGACTCGCTGATAAAAGACAGACTGGTGTGTGGTATTCCAGATAATGGTCTAAGGGAAAGACTGCTAAGAGAGCAAGATCTAGACCTGGGAAAAGCCATAGCACTGTATAGGGCTACAGAGACTGTGAAGTCACAGGCAAAGGAGCTGTTCAGTGACAGCAGCTGCAACGTGGATGCAGTGAGAATGAACGGACACAAACCGTTTAACAAAAAGAGCGCCAATGTGAAAAAAGAGGCGTGGCCAGCGAACAAAAATGAAAGGGGCAATCGAAAGTCATGTAGTCGATGCGGTACACAGCATCCGCCAAAAAAGTGTCCAGCATATGGTAAAAAATGCAATAGTTGCAACAAAAACAACCATTATGCCCGTTGCTGTAAGAACCAAGCTCAACAAAGCAAGGTCCATACAGTAGATGAAAGCGAGATAGAGGAGTTCTATGTAGATGTCGTGTCTGAAAACAAAAAAGAAAAAAGAGACTGGATGTTGACACTAAAAGTGAATGACATACACATTCCATTTAAATTGGATACTGGAGCACAAGTTAATGTGATATCAGAGACTGATTTTAAGAAAATTAGACCCAGACCAAAGATACATGGAATAAAAGTGAAAGTGACAGGATACTCAGGTACTGATATACCAGTGAAAGGAAGATGCATTGTCAAAGTGACACACAAGGACAGAGAGCACACGCTAGCATTAATCATGGTGCCAAAGGATGTGCAAGCCATACTAGGTTTAATAGCCTGTGAGAGACTGAACCTGGTAAAGAGAGTCCTCATTGTGGAAAGCGAAGGAGAGACAGCCTATGATGAACTCATGAAGAGTACAACGACCTATTTCAGGGTCTAGGCTGCCTTCCAGGAGAACACACGATCAGAGTAGATAAAAGTATGACACCGGTCATACATCCATGCAGAAAAGTTCCATTTGCTCTTCAAAAGCAACTGAAGGCAGAGTTGGACAGGATGGAAAGCCTGAACGTGATTCAGAAGATAGATGAGCCAACTGAGTGGGTGAGTTCCCTCGTCGTTGTGGACAAAAAGAATGGAAAGCTCAGAATTTGCCTGGATCCAAGAGATCTAAACAGAGCAATAAAGAGAGAGCACTTCAAGCTTCCTACACGTGAGGAAATCATGTCACAGTTTGCAAATGCAAAGTATTTCAGCAAGTTAGATGCATCATCAGGATTTTGGCAGATGAAACTGGACGAGGCAAGTTCAAAACTGTGCATGTTCAACAGTCCATTTGGCAGATACGGATTCCTAAGGTTACCATTTGGCATTGCCTCAGCTCCTGAAGTGTATCACAAAACTATCCATATGATCTATGAGCACCTGGAGGGAGTTGATACATCAATGGATGACATCATAGTATGGGGAACCACGAGAACTGAGCATGACGAGAGACTGAAAAAAGTGCTGGAAGCAACAAGGAAAACAAACCTGAAGCTGAATAGAGAGAAATGCCAGCTCGGGGTGACAGAACTGACATTCGTGGGAGATATCCTTAGCAGTGAGGGCATCAGACCAGATCCCAGAAAGGTGTCCGCCATTGAGAATATGCCAAAGCCACAATGCAAAAAAGACGTGCAGAGGTTTAATGGAATGATCAACTACATGGGTAAATTCATATCCAACCTCTCAGAAAAGATGGCGCCACTGAGAAGACTAACTGAAAAGAACATAGAATGGGAATGGAATCATGAGCATGAGAATCCATGGAGCGATCTAAAGAAACTGCTCACAGAGGAACCAGTTCTGAGGTTTTATGACCCAGCGAGACCCATCAAGATATCATCAGATGCATCACAGAGTGGGCTCGGTGCAGTTCTTCTGCAAAAATATGACTACTGGCAACCTATTGCATATGCATCGCGCTCAATGACAGACGCGGAGACGCGATATGCTCAAATAGAAAAGGAGCTGCTCAGCATCACATACGCCTGTGAAAGATTTCACCAGTTTGTGGCAGGACAAGCAATCAGTGTAGAGACTGACCATAAGCCCTTGATTGCATTGTTCCAAAAGCCACTAAATAGCTGTCCGCTTAGAACACAAAGAATGATGATCAGGCTGCAACGCTATACACTGAATGTTGCGTACACACCGGGTAAGCTGATGTATACAGCAGACACGTTGTCCAGAGCTGTTGACCCAAGTGAGCCCGCAAACACCAAAATGGATGAAAAAGTGAACGCCTACGTGGACATGATCACAAGTGCACTGCCCATAACAGATGCAAAAATGGAGCTCATAAAGACTGAGACAAACAAAGATGAAACAATGAGACGACTGAGGAAAAGCATCTTGGATGGATGGCCCAACATGAAGCAAGACTGCTCACCTGACATGGCAGAGTACTGGAACTGCAGGGCGGAACTATCACTGGTCGAAGACATCATCTACAAAGGAAGTAAAATAGTTATCCCAAAGAGTCTGAGAAAAGAGATGCTAAAAAGGATCCATGGAGGACACCTGGGAATTGAAAAGTGTAAGAAAAGAGCACGAGAGGTGATGTACTGGCCACGAATCAACCAAGATGTGACAAATGAGGTGTCAAACTGCACAATATGCCTGAAATATCGAGCAAGCAATCCGGTAGAACCACTAAAGCCACACCCAGCGCCAGACAGACCTTACCAGAAGGTAGGTGCTGACCTATTCGTATGTCAAGGGAAGGACTATCTTGTAGTCACAGACTATTACTCCCTGTATCCAAAGGTTTGTAGACTGTACACCACCACTGCAGGTGCTGTGATAACATGTATGAAAGCCATATTCTCCAGACATGGCGTGGCAAGCGAGGTCTTCACAGACAACGGACCCCAGTTTTACAATGCAAGTTTCCAACACTTTGCCAAAGAGTGGGACTTTGTCCACACAACGTCAAGTCCTCACTTTCCACAGTCCAATGGTCTAGTGGAAAAATCGGTCCAGACAGTGAAAAGACTGATGTACAAGGCAAAAGACAGTGGAACTGACTTCTACCAGAGCATGCTTGTATACCGCACAACGCCGCTCGAGTGTGGTATGTCACCAGCCCAACTCCTTATGGGACGTCTGCTAAGGTCAAACCTACCCATCCCGGAGAACCTCCTGAAAACAAAAGAGGGGGAGAAAGTGAGGAAGTTCAAAGAACAACAGAAAGAAAAGCAAAAGTACTACTATGATAGAGGAACACAAAACCTACCTGAACTCCACACTGGTGACCAAGTAAGGTTCAAAGACAAAACAAACATATGGACTCAGAAGGGAACTGTCCTGAGTGAAGTTCAACCAAGATCATACACCATTCAGACAGATGAGGGTGCTGTTCTGCGAAGAAATCGTCGAGATCTTCTCATGGGACCAGCCATAGCAGGTCAAAAGACTGATACTGTTGAACAACCTGATCACACAGCAGGTCAAAAGACTGATACTGTTGGACAACCTGATCACACAGCTGAGAAACCATCATCTGAGGCAACAACTCAGATTCAAGGACAATCAATCAGAAAATCCTCAAGACACGTGAAGCCTCCTGAGAGACTCATTGAGCAAGTTTAAGGACTCTTGTTATAGAAGGAAGTAATGTTATCTTATTCTTTCTTCAAGTTCTAGTGTATTTACATATTTCATGTGAACACACAAAACAAGGTTAAAAAACTTTGATCATGATAATGATAATGTAAGTTCATTAATTGTTACAGTTAAAATGCAGAATAATACAAAGAAAACATGTTGTTAGATAAAAGTAAAATACTTTTGTTTTAAGAAAGGGAGATGTAATGATATCAGCAAATAGTGATGGTATTTGCCTGTTTGATTATTTATGCCTTACCAGCATATTTGCCTGATTGATTATTTATGCCTGACCAGCAGAGGGCATGTGAGAGACAAGCAGTTTAGTTTAGTTTTAGTTTAGTTTTAGATGGATCTCTAAGATGGTGCCTCCTGTAATGCTGTTAACTGAGTTGAACATACTTTAGATTAAAAGACATTCTCTTTCATAAATGTCTCGTCATTGAACCCACATACAAACCAATACAGGGAGAACCAGGAGGGGCAGGTTGATAAGTATGGCTTTGGGTTGTCACAATCCGTCTGATGCAAAATACACCAGTAAACAAGGGGGTTGAAATCGTACTATGCTACATTTGTAAGAAACAAGTTAATGAGTTTGAAACCTCATTAAAATAAATGGCTTTAGTGGCTTTGTTAATATAATAAACAAAAATTTTAATTCAAGCTCCTTACTAAATAGCTCAGGATCATACTCACTTTGCCCATTTAATACACAGGGAGCGGGCTTTATTTTTGCCGCCTTTCCCTGTCTGGTTGGCTGCAATTTCCCCAACCTCGGCGGGTCCGTGGCGGGCGACGTCGGTGGCGGGTCCTGGCCTCGCTGCCGGCTCCAGCCCGCTGTCCAAAATGATTTTCCCCTGTTTGGGCTTGTTAAGCCCCGCCCAGCGCGTTTGCCAGCCAATTGAAGGAAGCGGGTCTGGTGACGTCATTTGATGACGCGTCATCAGCTGGTTTCCTTAAAGGGACAGACATGAATCAGTCATTCATGAAAGAAAGACTTATGAAATAACACTGAGCGGCCTGCTGGTGGCGCTGTCCAGGGAGAGTATAAATACTCGGGCACGGACCCATCTTGCGCAGGACATTCTTAACAGGAACTAGTGAAGGACACAACTAGACCTCCATGTTGTAAAACAGTTGATTAAAGCTTTGTTTAACGCTTAGACCAAGTGCCTAGTAGTTTTCTTATGTCAGGGACCTTGCGCAAATTTAGTTTGACAGTTGTGCTGTCAGTGTTCTACAGCACTGAGGTGCTGCAAACACTGACAAACACTGCACAGAGGTACAGGGCTGCACCCAGGCTCTCCCGTGACTCCCTCCATATGCTTATAGAGGGAGTCACAGCACGCAGGGAGGCTCTCTTCCCTTCCAATGGGTGGAAGAAACCTCCCCAGGAGACCAACGCAGCCTGGTTGCACAGTGCACAGGAGGACACAAGCAGGGATGTTGTCAGGAGAACCAGGCTGCAGTGGCGCAAACCTTTCAATGATCTCAGTAGATCATGAAACGTTACTGCAAAGCCACACTCAACCTCATCCTGCTGTGCCACTCATCAAATCCCCATCACTCTGCCTTCCCTACCCTACTCCTGCACATCCTTACTCACACCAACTTACCTTGCACCTCCACCCATCCCTCTCTACCTACATTATCACTTCCCCATCTCACTAGCCACCCCTCACACTCACCCTCCTCCTAGTCCAATCATACCAACTAACAACACACAAGGGTAGGCACTTGAGTGTTTTAAGCAATGTTCATGTAAAGTTTCTGTTAATGTGGTGTCAAACATTGAAACTTTTATTTTCAACACTTTGTGTTCTTGGACAGATCAGTGTGCACCTTTGGAAGTGGTTTAGTGAGTTGCAGTGAATGGTGAGACATAATGGTACCCCCCGCAATGGCGATGAGTGTTAAAGGAATGACTGAGGCATTGCATGGATGCTTTATGGTGTTGGTGTGGGGTGATGCCAACCTGACGCATCATGTGGCAGCCAGGGTGTACGGAGTCAAGTGAAGTGAATCTGGCCATGGTGAGGCCACCCTTGGTGTCCCAGGAAGCAATGTGGTTGGGTGCTGATGCCCTCTGTCCTGTGCTGCATCAGGTGATTGCAGAGAAGGTTGGTGTTGTTGTGGGTGCTGCTGGTGTGCCTGGTGCTGCAGGTGTTGGGGCTGATCGTGGTGGGATTCTAAGGACCAAGGTGAGATTTTTTCAAGGGCACCGATTCTGATGTAATAGATGGCAGGTGAACTTGAGATGACAGAAGTGATCTGTCAATGGTGAGAGAGGTTGTTCCAATGAGCTGACATTGGATAGAGAGTTTGCTCCAAACACTTGCATCCTGCATAAAGCTCAACCTGTCTTCCAAATGCAGTAAGCAACAGCTTCTGAGCTTGGAAAGTGAACAGCTGCGAGATGGGAGTTTTTATAGCACATTTGCAGCTGTCAAGTAATGAGATGATTCCATGGTAACACAACTCCCGACCTGCTTACCTGACGTGATCCCCGAGCAGTGTGGACCTCGTGGGCGACCTCGTAAAATGTAAAGGTGAGCTCAAAATTCTTCTTAATGGGCTGTTAACAAGGTCATAATGACCTGAATTGCCTCCCCTGCCACTGCGTGTCGGGTCTGTTCAGCCCTGACAGACCCGACATCTGGGAAAGGCGCGTGGCGGCGGGTTGACAGCGGGATCCCAACCTGCTGTCAAAAAAAAACACCCGACCCGCCACCGAACGCGCCCCCTGACCCCCCCCAAAAATTTCCCCCCCCCGATGTCTCCGGTGTGGAATGCAGCATCACTCAGTGCCAGTCGAACTGCAGATCAATTTGTCTCCTGGGGTTTTCACAGTGTGTATACTAAAAGGTGCCCCCAATTGTTCAGAAAGGAGGATGAGTTTGAAGACCTGACAGTGCCAGGCTGTCTCCTCCTCACCTTTTTCTCCCATTACATTTAAAATTGTTGCATCTTATCATAGAATCATACAGGAAGAAAAGAAAGGCTTGCATATATATATATAGCGTCTTTCACGACCACCGGACGTCCCAAAGCGCTTTACAGCCAATGAAGTACTTTTATTTTTGAAGTGTTGTCACTGTTGTAATGTAAGGGGAGTTCTCCCCGGTGTCCTGGCCAATATTTATCACTCAACCAACATCACTAAAACATTATCTGGTCATTATCACATTGCTGTTTGTGGGAGCTTGCTGTGCACAAATTGGCTGCCACGTTTCCTACTTTACAACAGTGGCTCCACTTCAAAAAAAGTACTTCATTGGCTGAGACGTCCTGAAAAGCATTATATAAATGTGCAGATGTGAGGCGGATACAACGCCATGGGCAGATGTGATGAGGATCTTTTGGCCATGGGCAGATGTGATGAGGATCTGTTGGCCTTGTGCAGATGTGATGAGGATCTGTTGGCCATGGGCAGATGTGATGAGGATCTGTTGGCCTTGTGCAGATGTGATAGAGATCTGTTGGCCACATGCAGATGTGATCGAGACCTGTTGGCCACGTGCAGATGTGAGGTGAATCTGTAAACCTTGTGCAGATGTGATCGAGATCTGTTGGCCACATGCAGATGTGATCGAGATCTGTTGGCCACGTGCAGATGTGAGGTGAATCTGTAAACCTTGTGCAGATGTGATCGAGATCTGTTGGCCACATGCAGATGTGAGGTGACTCTTTTGACCTTGTGCAGAGTCCTTTTCAAAATGCAGGAATTGAAAACATGATTTTCCTCAGAATTACTGGTTGACTACACCTGAGACCAACCTTGAGATCTTGTGGGATGAACACACAATCATGCTGCCTCCAGGCTGCGTGTACTCCAGCATCACTCAGTGCCATCTGAACGGCACATGAATTCATCTCCTCCGCTTCTAAATACTGGTATTCCCATCACACCTTTCTCTGAGCTGCTAGCGTGAGTCATAGCCATTTATTGACTGTGTAACCATAGAAACCATGCACATCAATCTCTTGTTCTCACATTCGGACCGTAAAGTTAGAGACAGAATAATAACCTGCTGGAGGTTTTAGGTTTTGCAGCTCTGAATAACTTAAAGAGAACTGATGTCAAACACTAACGTGTTGTCCGATTGGGAGCAGGGAATCATGGTAACATGAACTGCATGATAGTGACTTGCACCAATAAAGATCCTTTTGAATTACTATGCTATAAGACCCAAGGTTCAGAGAAGGAAATGGGAATCACTGAAGAGCATTCAAAGCTGAATGGCTGCCTCGATGGGGCCCCGCGCACCTTCCAACCGTTTCCAGCCCTAACGCCTGCTGCCCATTATAAAATTCTAACAGGACTAGACAGACTAGATGCAGGAAGGATGTTCCCGATGGTCGGAGAGTCCAGAACCAGGGGTCACAGTCTAAGGATAAGGGGTAAGCCATTTAGGACAGAGATGAGGAGGAATTTCTTCACCCAGAGAGTGGTGAACCTGTGGAATTCTCTACCACAGAAGGCAGTAGAGGCCAATTCATTAAATATATTCAAGAAGGAGTTGGATATATTTCTTAAGGCTAAAGGGATCAAGGGATATGGGGAGAAGGCAGGAACAGGGTACTGAATTTGGATGATCAGCCATGATCGCATTGAATGGTGGAGCAGGCTTGAGGGGCCGAATGGCCTACTCCTGCTCCTATCTTCTATGCTTCTATGTTTCTATGTTTCTATGTGGTACCTGGGGAAAACCAACTGACCTGGGGCTGGTTTGAGTCGCTCCATAATGCATCGCAGTTCACCTCTTCTGCACATGTGCTGAATAAACATCAATCACACAGAGAAGAGGTGAGCCACAGTCCGCTATGGGCCGAAGTCAATGGAGAAGAAAACCGGGAGAGCTTTTTAATGGCGGCGAATCCGATATCGCGCATTTTACACTAAAGTCAAAATTATCCCGCCCCACCCCGCCACCACACCCCCAATGCTAGGAGTTCCCATCTCCTCGGTCTCCCAGGGAGTCGGCATAAGGTTGGAGGTCAGAATGCTGAGTGTAAAGAGTAAGTTCTTAATGGGGATCACAACCCATGGAACTTCGGAGCTGGTACTTTTACTGGGAAATCTTTAGTTGGGGTAAAGTTTCAAGATGGTGGCTCAAAGCATCTTTCAGAGCGATTCGATTGGTCACTTCCTGCTACTCGCCAGTTTAGGGTTGGCAACCTTCCCAAAAAAAATCCCAATGATTTGATTCCTCAGCTTCCTGCTACCTACTCGGACCTCGTCGGTACTTAGCAACTGTATCAAACTGCTTCTAATTCATTCATAGTGATGTCAGGTGTGGCTCAGTGGGTAGTACTCTCTCTCGCCTCTGAGTCATGAAGGTTGTGGGTTCAGATTCCCACTCCAGGGACTTGAGCACAATAATCTAGGCTGACACTCCAGTGCAGTGCTGAGGGAGTGCTGCACTGTGGGAGGTGCCGTCTTTTGAATGAGACATTAAACCGAGGCCCCTGTCTTCCCTCTCGTGTGGATGTAAACATAGAAACATAGAAACATAGAAGATAGGAGCAGGAGTAGGCCATTCGGCCCTTCGAGCCTGCTCCGCCATACAATGCGATCATGGATGATCATCCAAACTCAGTACCTGGTCCCTGGTTTCTCCCCATACCCCTTGATCCCTTTAGCCTTAAGAAATATATTTAATGAATTGGCCTCTACTGCCTTCTGTGGTATCCCTTGGCACTATTTTGAAGAAGAGCAGGGGAGTTATCCCCGGTGTCCTGGCCAATATTTATCCCTCAACCAACATCACTAAAAAAAACAGATTATCTTTTCATTATCTCATTGCTGTTTGTGGGAGCTTGCTGTACACAAATTGGCCGCCACGTTTCCTACATTACAACCGGGACTCCACTTCAAAAAGTACTTCATTGGCTGTAAAGCGCTTTGGGATGTCCGGTGGTCGTGAAAGGTATTATTTAAAATGCAAGTCTTTCTTTCTTTCACGTTTAGCTCATTAAATATCTGACGTCCTGAGGTGTGATACCCCTTAAGTGTGACGCTTTCAGGTGTGACGGCTTTGAAAGGCAGGGCGCCTTAGGACCCGCGCTGGGTTAAAAACTTAGATTTATAGATAGATGTGTCAGAAGACAACACATGTGGAGTTTTAACCTTTCCGCCAGTGTACTCTGTGTACTCTTGTAAACATGGTGCTAATTAGGGACGGGCTGTACGTGCGATCTTTCTGCTGTGATGCCGTGCAATGGTGTCATGTTCAAATTCAACACAGAGTCACAAACGTGTAGCCCCGGAAAAGAACAGGAACAGTCATTGTGTTTTTTTAAAAACCCAAGATAGTCTCGTAAAGAATTTGCTTGGGCACAGCTGAGCTGCACTGAGACCTGGGTTCCAACCCAGTACGTACCAGCAGCTGCACTGAGACCTGGGTTCCAGCCCAGTACGTACCAGCAGCTGCACTGGGACCTGGCTTCCAGCCCAGTACGTACCAGCAGCTGCACTGGGACCTGGCTTCCAGCCCAGTACATACCAGCAGCTGCACTGGGACCTGGGTTCCAGCCCAGTACATACCAGCAGCTGCACTGGGACCTGGGTTCCAGCCCAGTACGTACCAGCAGCTGCACTGGGACCTGGGTTCCAGCCCAGTACATACCAGCTGCTGCACTGGGACCTGGGTTCCAGCCCAGTACGTACCAGCAGCTGCACTGGGACCTGGGTTCCAGCCCAGTACGTACCAGCAGCTGCACTGGGACCTGGCTTCCAGCCCAGTACGTACCAGCAGCTGCACTGGGACCTGGGTTCCAGCCAGTACGTACCAGCAGCTGCACTGGGACCTGGGTTCCAGCCCAGTAATTACCAGCAGCTGCACTGGGACCTGGGTTCCAGCCCAGTACGTACCAGCAGCTGCACTGGGACCTGGGTTCCAGCCCAGTGTGTACCAGCAGCTGCACTGGGACCTGGGTTCCAGCCCAGTACGTACCAGCAGCTGCACTGGGACCTGGGTTCCAGCCCAGTACGTACCAGCAGCTGCACTGGGAGCTCAGGCTGAGATTGATTAGCCATGAGAAAGCACTGGAGAAGGTGCAAAAAAAAGATTGATGCCAGAACTGAGAGGAGTTTGCACATTCTCCCCGTGTTTGCGTGGGTTTTCTCCGGGTGCTCCGGTTTCCTCCCACAGTCCAAAGATGTGCGGGTTAGGTTGATTGGCCATGATAAAAATTGACCCTTAGTGTTAGGGGGGATTAAATATGTGGGGTTACGGGGTTACGGGGATAGGGCTTGGGTGGGATGGCTGTCGGTGTAGAGACCGGGTGCTAGGGTTTGGATGATCAGCCATGATCTCGTTGAATGGCGGAGCAGGCTCGAAGGGCCAAATGGCCTACTCCTGCTCCTATCTTCTATGTTTCTATGTTATACCTATCAGGAAAGATTGAACAGGCTGGGACTCTTTT
This sequence comes from Somniosus microcephalus, assembly GCF_052327205.1. Taxonomy (NCBI): domain Eukaryota; kingdom Metazoa; phylum Chordata; class Chondrichthyes; order Squaliformes; family Somniosidae; genus Somniosus; species Somniosus microcephalus. Next base: position 186,496,938 of record NC_140999.1, on the reverse strand, counting down.
CTCTAGAAAAGAGAAGGTTGAGTGGTGACCTGATCGAGGTCTTCAAGATTATGAAAGGGTTTGATAGGGTAGGCGTAAAGATGCTTCCACTTGTGGGTGAGATCAGAACTAGGGGTCACAAATATAAGATAGTCACTAATAATTCCAACAGGGAATTCAGGAGACATTTCCTTACCCAGAGAGCGGTGAGAATGTAAATCTCGCTACCCCATGGAGTGGTTGAGGAGGATAGCATAGATGCTTTAAGGGGAAGCTAGATAAATGCATGAGGGGAAAGGAATAGAAGGATAAGAACATTAGAATTCAGAGAAGGAGTAGGCTATACGCTCCGCCAATCAATAGGATCATGGCTGATCTTCTACATCAACTCCAATTTCCCGCCCTATTCACATATCCCTTGATTCCATTAGTGGCCAAAAATCTAACGATCCCAGTCTTGAATAGACTCAATGACTAAGCATCCACAGCCCTCTGGGGTAGAGAATTCTATATCTTGGATGATGGGGTGAGATGAAGAGGAGTGGGAGGAGGTTGGTGTGGAACATAAACACCGGCATGGACCTGTTGGGCCGAATGGCCCGTTTCTGTGCTGTAAGTACTTTGTAATACTTTGTAGGAAGGCAGTAATAGGAGGTGCTCATGTCATTCCAAAGAGATGAGCCCAGCAATTGCAGAAGAAATCCTAGAACAGTACAAGCTCACCGCGGTTTGCAGAACCCACGTCAAGGGCTCACTGACTCCTGGTGGGTTATTGCCCTGCAAACGACCCCAGTCGTCCTGTAATACGTTGTCCAAGTGGCTGATCTTCAACCTTGAGTGAACGTCAGAATGCTATTCAACTGTCGGTGTCAGCCGTGGCTCAGTGGGCGGCACTCTCTCGCCTCTGAGTCAGAAGGTCATGGGTTCATATCCCCACTCCAGGGACTTGAGCACAAAATCCAGGCTGACACTCCCAGCGCAGTGCTGAGGGCAGGCTGCACTGTCGGAGGTGCCACATTATGGATGAGACATTAAAACCTAGTTTTAGGTGGACGTAAAAGAGCGCATGTCACTATTCGAAGAAGAGATGGGGAGTTTCTCCCCGGTCTCCTGGCCAGCATTAATCCCTCAAACAACATCACCAAAAACAGATGATCTGGTCATTATCTCATTGCTGCTTGTGGGAGCTTGCTGTGCGCAAATTGGCTGCCACGTTTCCCACATTACAACAGTGACTACACTCCAAAAGTACGTTGTAGGCTGTAAAGTGCTTTGGGATGTCCTGAGGTGACATTATTAGCGGTTCTACAATAGCAAAATACTGCGGATGCTGGAAATCTGAAATAACAACAGAAAATGCTGGAAATACTCAGCAGGCCAGGCAGCATCCATAGAGAGAGAAACAGAGTTAACGTTTCAGGTCTGGGACCCTTCATCAGAACTGGAAAAAGCTGGAGATGTAACAGATATTAAGCAGGTGCAGAGACAGGGGGGTGCGGTTTAGGAGGGGAGGAAGGTCTCCCCAATGTAGAGGAACAGCACCTCATCTTTCGATTAGGCACTTTACAGCCTTCCGGACTCAATATCGAGTTCAACAATTTCAGATAATAATCCTTGCTCCCGTTTTTCGTGCTGTATGATTTTGCCATTCCCATTTGCAACATTTTTACAGTATGTTCTTTCAATGCACGGTGGCATAGTGGTTAGCACTGTTGCCTCACAGCGCCAGGGACCCGGGTTCGAATCCGGCCTCGGGTGACTGTCTGTGTGGAGTTTGCACATTCTCCCCGTGTTTGCGTGGGTTTCCTCCGGGTGCTCCGGTTTCCTCCCACAGTCCAAAGATGTGCGAGTTAGGTTGATTGGCTATGATAAATTGACCCTTAGTGTTAGGGGGATTAAATACGTGGGGTTACGGGGATATGTGTTGGTGTAGGGATTACGGGGATCGGGTGGGATATGTGTCGGTGCAGGCTCGATGGGCCGAAATGGCCTCTATCTGCACTGTGGGGTTTCTGTGATTCTGTGATTCTGTGAATTCCTTCCTCCCCTCCTAAACCTGATGAAGGGTCCCAGACCTGAAACGATAACTGTGCCTGGCTTGCTGAGTATTTCCAGCATTTTCTGTTGTTATTAACGGTTCTCTCTCCTCAGGTATTGTCCCACTCTCCCTCAAATCTGCCGTCATTACCCCTCTCCTCAAAAAACAAACTACCGCCCCGTCTCCAACCTCCCTTTCCTCTCCAAAGTCCTTGAACGTGTTGTCGCCTCCCAAATCCATCCCCATCTTTTCCAGAACTCCATGTTTGAATCCCTCCAATCAGGTTTCTGCCCCTGCCACAGTACCAAAACGGCTCTCATCAAAGTCACAAATGACATCCCTTGTGACTGTGACAAAGGTAAACTATCCCTCCTCGTCCTTCTCGACTTGTCTGCAGCCTTTGACACGGTTGACCACTCCATCCTTCTCCAATGCCTCTCCACCGTCATCCAGCTGGGTGGGACTGCACTCGCCTGGTTCCATTCTTATCTATCTAATCGTAGCCAGAAAATCACCTGCAATGGCTTCGCTTCCCACTCCCACATCGTTACCTCTGGTGTCCCCCAAGGATCTATCCTTGGCCCCCTCCTATTTCTCATCTACATGTTGCCCCTTGGCGACATCATCCGAAAACAGAGCGTCAGTTTCCACATGTACGCTGACGGCACCCAGCTCTACCTCACCACCTCATCTCTCGACCCCTCCACGGTCTCTAAATTGTCAGACTGCTTGTCCGACATGCAGTTCTGGATGGGCAGAAATTTTCTCCAATTAAATATTCGGAAGACCAAAGCCATTGATTTCGGTCCCTGCAACAAACTCCGTTCCCTAGCCACCGACTCCATCTCTCACCCTAACATTTGTCTGAGGCTGAACCACACTGTTCGCAACCTTGGTGTCATATTTGACCCTGAAATGAGCTTCCGACCACATATCTGTGGCATAACTAAGACCGCTTATTTCTACCTCCGTAACATCGCCCGTCTCCGCCCCGCCTCAGCTCATCCGCTACTGAAACCCTCATCCATGCCTTTGTTACCTCTAGACTTGACTATTCCAACACACTCCTGGCTGGCCTCCCACATTCTACCCTACGTAAACGTGAGGGCTTCCAAAACTTGGTTGCTCGTGTCCTAACTCGCACCAAGTCCCGTTCGCCCATCTCCCCTGTGCTCACTGACCTACATTGGCTCCTGGTTAAGCAACGTCTCGATTAAAAAATTCTCATCCTTGTTTTCAAATCCCTCCACGGCCTCGCTCCTCCCTATCTCTGTAATCTCCTCCAGCCCCACAACCCCCCGAGATATCTGCGCTCCTCAAATTCTGCCCTCTTGAGCATCCCTGATTATAATCACTCAACCATTGGTGGCCGTGCCTTCAGCTGCCTGGGCCCTAAGCTCTGGAAGTCCCTCCCTAAACCTTTCCGCCTCGCTTCTTCTCTTTCCTTATTTAAGTCGCTTCTTAAAACCTCCCCCTTTGACCAAGCTTTTGGTCATCTGCCCTAATTTCTCCTTATGTGGCTCGGTGTCTTAAAACGCTCCTGTGAAGCGCCTTGGGATGTTTTACTACGTTAAAAGCGCTATATAAATACAAGCTGTTGTTGTTGTTGAGGTTATGAAAGACGCTGATTCAACGCAAGTTATTCCTTTCTTGCATGTGAGTGTGTGTGAGATTCACAGCCGAGTTCAACTTGTCCTTCTTCCACATCCACAGAGTCGTGGGTCACTAGACCGCAATCAGGAGCAGCAATCCCAGCTGAATTTCTCCCCTTTCCCAGTTGGGAGCTTTTAACACGACTGGCAATTGATCAGCCTTTTACTGTAATGGATTTACAGTTAAAAATGATTCGAGGCCAGCTTGAGGAAACATCTCCGGTCTCTTCAGGTGAGGCCGAGAATGTGCAGGAGTTTACTAAGGATGTGAATGATTTAAAGGGTGATTTCTTTTTATTGGAGGGGCCTTCCCAGTGTTTTGTTTTCCTAAATTATTAAAGGTGCGACTGAATGCATGCAGGACACATAAGGCTAAATACAGCCAGTAAAAGATTTTAAGGAGCGCCTTAAAGGAGGGGCGAGGTAGGCCTACGCCCCATGGATAAGTCGGGCCATGTGAGGAAAGTTCAGTGGGTTAGCAGTGAAACTCCATCCCGTCACTAGCCCGTGTTGGGGAAGGGGAACCAGCCCTGCATGCAGCCTGCAGTTCCAAGCTCACTTTCCCACTTTTGTTCCTCTATTCCCTGCCCAATTCTTTTTCTCCCCCCCCCCGCATTCATTCATGGGGTGTGGGCGTCACTGGCAAGGCCAGCATTTATTGCCCATCCCTAATTACCCTTGAGAAGGTGGTGGTGAGCCGCCTTCCTGAATATAACTGAGTGGCAGTGGGCAGTTAAGAGTCAACCACAGTGGGTCTGGAGTCACATTTAGGCCGGACTGGTAAGAGACGGGCAGACTTCCTTCCCTTAGTGCGCTAGATGCGTTTTTACAACAATCCGGTAGTTGCATGGCCACCATTACTGACAGCAGCTGACGTAATAAAACTCACAACACACTTGGTTTGAGCGTAAAGCAAGGCTTTAATCAACTTGTTTCAGAACATGGAGGTCTAATTGTACTTCACTAGTTCCTTGTCTTAGAAACATAGAAACATAGAAGATAGGAGCAGGAGTAGGCCATTCGGCCCCTCGAGCCTGCTCCGCCATTCAATGAGATCATGGCTGATCATCCAAATTCAGTACCCGGTCCCTGCCTTCTCCCCATATCCCTTGATCCCTTTAGCCTTAAGAAAAAAATCCAACTCTTTCTTGAATATATTTAATGAATTGGCCTCAACTGCCTTCTGTGGTAGAGAATTCCACAGGTTCACCACTCTCTGGGTGAAGAAATTCCTCCTCATTTCAGTCCTAAATGGCTTACCCCTTATCCTTAAACTATGACCCCTGGTTCTGGACTCCCCGGCCATCAGAAACATCCTTCCTGCATCTAGTCTGTCCAGGCCTGACAGAATTTTATAGGTTTCGATGAGATCCCCTCTCAATCTTCTAAACTCCATTGAGTATAAGCCCAATCGACACAATCTCTCCTCATACGTCATTCCTGCCATCCCAGGTATCAGCCTGGTGAATCTTCGCTGCACTCCCTCCATGGCAAGAACATCCTTCCTCAGGTAAGGCGACCAAAACTGCACACAATACTCAAGGTACGGTCTCACCAAGGCCCTGTACAACTGCAGCAAGACATCCTTGTTCCTGTACTCGAACCCTCTCGCTACGAAGGCCAACATACCATTTGCCTTCTTAACCGCCTGCTGCACCTGCATGCTTACCTTCAGCGACTGGTGCACAAGAACACCCAGGTCTCTTTGCACTTCCCCTTCTCCCAATCTATTGCCATTCAAATAATAATCTGCCTTCCTGTTTTTGCCATCAAAGTGGATAACCTCACATTTATCCACATTATAGTGCATTTGCCATGTTTCTGCCCAATCACCCAACCTGTCCAAATCGTACTGGAGTTTCACGACATCATCCTTGTCTTACAAAATGTCCCTGGCAAGCTGGGCCCACGCCCGAGTATTTATACTCCTTGGACGGCGCCACCAGCTGGCCGTCCAGCGTTATTTCATATGTAGTTTCTTGATGATGAGATTTATAACAGCAGCTTTCTATTTATTTAATTGAATTTAAATTCCCCAGCTGCCAAGACGGAGATTTGAACTCTCGTCTGCAGATCATGAGTCCCAGCCTCTGGAATACTAGTTCAGCAGCATAACCACTATGCTACCGAACCCCATATTGGTAGGCTCTTTAACAAGGTTTGGCAAGCAAATAGCTCGCTCTTGAACTTCCACAAGCCTATTTTGTGGATGGGAGCACTCAGAAAAGCAGTACGAATGAATGAAAGGACTGTTCCCACTTTCTACCCATCTTGTACACAGTTCACGGATAGTTTTTTCAACATCAATGCACAGAGAATAAAAATTATGCCCCCGAAATGTATTGAAAAGGTTCGCCTTTACACCGTAAACCATCTCTTGACAACCCGCTGATTTCAATTACAAATAATGTTTTTGGAAAATGGGACCCTGTCTGTAAACTAACCGATCAAGCAGTGATCTATCCCATAGTTTAGCCACTGATAGTTATTCATTAGCACCCAGGAAATCTGAAAAACATGAAGCTTTCCTTTGTAGTTAACCGATCCAAAAACATAGTTCAGAAAAAGAAATAAGAAAGTGAAGTAAGGGTCTCAAGGGATATGGAACCAAAGCCTTTCCACCATCTATAAGGCACAAGTAAGGAGTGTGATGGAATACTCTCCACTTGTCTGGATGAGTGCAGCTCCAACAACACAAGAAGCTCGACACCATCCAGGACAAAGCAGCCCGCTTGATTGGCACCCCATCCACCACCTTAAACATTCACTCCCTCCATCACCAGCGCACCGTGGCTGCAGTGTGTACCATCTACAAGATGCACTGCAGCAACTCGCCAAGGCTTCTTCGGCAGCACCTCCCAAACCCGCGACCTCTTCCACCTAGAAGGACAAGGGCAGCAGGTGCATGGGAACACCACCACCTCCAAGTTCCCCTCCAAGTCACATACCATCCTGACTTAGAATTATATCGCCAATCCTTCATCGTCGCTGGGTCAAAATCCTGGAACTCCCTCCCTAACAGCACTGTGGGAGTACCTTCACCACACAGACTGCTCAGCACCACCTTCTCAAGGGCAATTAGGGGTGGGCAATAAATGCTGGCCTTGCCAGCGACGCCCACATCCCATAAAATGATTTTTTTTTTAATGGAGTTGAGATTCAAATCAGCCATGATCTCACTGAATGGTGGAACAGGCTCGAGGGGCTGATTGGCCTACTCCTGTTCCGACGTTCCTAATATGTACGTTTGTAAGAATTCAGTGCCATGTTCCATAGATATCATTGTCTGGATAGAAAAAAAAGTTTAAGCGCTGAGATGGTTTTCTTCATTACTGTAACAACTATTCTGGGACAATTTGCCTGTCGTTTCGTTGCAGAATGCTGTACGTTAAACCTGACTGAGGACTTCAAATTACAGTCATTCACAAGTAGCTGCTGTGAAAAGAAATCAATACATGGGTGAATGCCTCTTGTGATATCTCTTGTCAAATAACCAATAAAAAGCCCATTTGCAATTTGTATCCTGGCAACCAGTTTTAGCTCTATAGTTTCTTGACCCGAGCTATACATCAGGGCGAGAGATTGCTTTGCCGGCATTGGGGTATGGTATTTTTTTCAGGCATAAAGATAATTGGAAGGCTTTGAATTTTGAGCCATCAGATGTTGGAGGGTGTAGATGTTGAACGCTGAGATGTTGAGGGCTAGAAGTCCTCAAGGCCTACTTTGGCAGCCTGCCATAGGAGCGATTCCTGAACAGGCCAAGGACATGGCAATGGGAGCCAGGAGTGGAAGGGCTTTGATTGATCGGAAGTGACGCGGTTTCTCTTTGGAAAGCACCAGCCACGTTGTCTGAGCTGAAAGTGGACCACAGGGGTCGAAGGCCTGCAATCCCGCTCCGCCACCATAGCGATGGCAGCACAGGGTCATGACCCACCGGTGACCTCTGATCCAGACCCCGGGTGGAGTTCCCGGGGTCGAGCAATTTTAAATGTTCCACCCGCACCAGTATCGCTGCACCTTAGGCCCACTAGATGGAAGGGTCGCCCACTCTGGTTGGATGTATTCCTGACATGACCTCCCACCTCCAACGGCCCACCCAGTTAAACAGCCTTTTCTTTTAGATCCTTCTCCAATATTTTTAGAACTAACAAACGAAAATGAAAAATTCATCCATTTTTTATTACCCCCCTCTGATTTTTCCCCCGGGGTGTTGCTCGCAGCCGTGCCCTGGAGATTAATCTTTACTTCCAGGAGTCTCCAGGCCAATCAGCGAGGGTTGGCAACCCATGTCCCCTGTCATTTTTTTGGGTGCGCAGGCCCTTTAACTGGCTGCGCGGCCCATTCAATTTATCGAGCATGCGCGGTTATTTCCATTGAAAAGCCAGTGAGTGGCCTGCATGAGACCTGCACAGCTCAATGGGAACGCTGTTAGCAACCCTACCAGTTGGAGCTGTATGGAGCATGTGGTACTTCCCAGAGAAGCTGATAGGTCTAAAGCTTCACTGGCAAGTTCAAACTGGCACAGTTATAAGAGGGTTGAGGTTCACTAGATTGATTCCTGGGATGAGAGGGTTGTCCTGAGGAGAGATTGTGTAGAATGGGCCTGTACTCTCTGGAGTTTAGAAGAATGAGAGGCTATTCTCATTGAAACATACAAGATTCTGAAGGGGATTATGAGGGTAGATGCTGAGAGGCTGTTTCCCCCTGGCTGGAGAGTCTAGAACTAGGGGGCATAGTCTCAGGATAAGGGGTCGACCATTTAAGACTGAGACGAGGAGGAATTTCTTCACTCAGAGGGTTGTGAATCTTTGGAATTCTCTACCCCAGGGGGCTGTGGATGCTCCGTCTTTGAGTATATTCAAGACTGAGATTGATAGATTTTTGGACTATAGGGAATCAAGGGATATGGAGATCGGGCAGGAAACATAGAAACTAGGAGCAGGAGTAGGCCAAAGTGGAGTTGAGGTCGATGATCAGCCATGATCTTATTGAATGGTGGAGCAGGCTCGAGGGGCCGAATGGCCGACTCCTGCTCCTAATTCTTATGTCCTTATGTTGATTTCAGTGTGGCGGCTGTTTCTCTTCTCGAATGCCTGGAACACTCCCTTGGGTACCGTAACACCAAGTATCTTTCCAATGCCCAGCTCTCAGGAGGTGCGAGCAGCAGGAGGTCCAGCAGATGGTGCCATCGTGCCAGCCTAGTCTTCTTTTCCTATCTTCACGCTCTAACTCTTAGGGAGAATAGTGTGAAGCAGTGGGAGGATCCGCAGGCTGCTGAACAGTCTCAAAGGCCGCGATGTGAACGCTCATTCCACGTCCGCCGCAGCCACCTTTATAACGGCGGAGAGGGTGGTGATAGTCCTATATGGCGGGAGGGTTTGATGGACTCCCACAAACCATTCAATGAGGGGGGCCACCCACTTCCCACCAGACACGAGTATCCCGCTAGATGTCGGAACACAGAATTCAGAGCCAGAGCACCAAATCTCCCACTCACTGGGACAGTCGGGAGCGGGTATCAAACCCTGGAAGCCCGGGACCCCCTGGCTCAGAGATGGGAACGCTGGCTAATCCCGGGAAGGCTGGCTCCCCGACACGTTCAGGTCAGGCCTCCCGATTGAATTAAGTTGCCAGGGTAACAGCTCGGTGACCTGGATTATCAGACAGCTCAGTTGTGCGTTTGACACAAAGTGTTGTTAATCAGTCCTGAAGGTCAGCTGCACTGCAGCCAACGTGTGGATTGGCCGACATCAGCCAATGAAAAGCGGGGATTTCTTAAAGGCATCCCAGAGGCAGCTATGGCTCATGCCATTTTAATGTGGATCTACCCTCACTATTCGAAACCAGACAAAACAAGGCAAAATTGCTATTGTTACATGAGATATAATCCCAGTTTAATGGGACGTATCGTGAGAGAAAGCCCCACTGTAATAGATGATGCAATAATTGTGAATCTCATTGTAATGGGAAGTGTAATGAGAGATGTAATAAGTGTAAATCCCAGTGTAATGGAGTTGTAATGATGGCCAATCTCACTGTAATGAGAAGTGTGATGGCAGGTATAATGAAGATGTAAAAGACTTGCATTTATATAGCACCTTTTACAACCTCTAGACGTCCCAAAGCGCTTTACAGCCAATTAAGTACTATTTGAAGTGTGCTCACTGTTGTAATGTAGGAAGCACAGCAGCCACTTTGCGCACAGCAAGCTTTCTCAAACAGCAATGTGATAATGACCAGATCATCTGTTTTAGCAATGTTGATTGAGGAATAAATATTGACCAGGACACTGGGAATAACTTTTACATTCACTTGAGAAAACAGACAGAGCCTCAGTTTAATGTCTCATTGGAAAGACAGCACCCCCAACAGTGCAGCACTCCACTGGAGTGTCAGCTTGGATCTTTGTACTCCCTGAAGTGGGACTTGAACCCACAACCATTTTGATTCAGTGTCAGAGGGTGCTGCCAATTGAGCCATGGCTGACACACAATGCTGGGATGATGGTCAATCTCACTGTAATGGGAAGTGTGATGGCAGGTGCAGTGAGGGCTCCACTGTAATGAGGGTGTATTGTGCTATAATAAGAGGTACGATGTTGACTTGCGAGTATTAATCAGAGAAAATGTTGGTAAAAGAGATTCTCTTGGGGGAAAAAAGTAAAATGGAAGTTCGACGGTCTGGGGAAGACGGAAACTGTATGATCTGGTCATTATCACATTGCTGTTTGTGAGAGCTTGCTGTGCACAAATTGGCTGTCGCGTTCCCTACATTACAACAGTGACTACACTTGAAAAGTACTTCTTTGGCTGTAAAGCACTTTGGGATGTCCTGAGGTTGTGAAAGGCGCTATAGAAATGCAAGTCGCGGCGGATTGGTCAACCATCAGGTCACTGAACTGTAGGATTGGTCAACCATCACGTCACTCAACGCTAATGAGTGGTGGGATTGGTCAACCGCTAATGAGCGGATTTTTGAGGATTTTTGAACGTTTTTTGTATAGTGTCCGAACAATTTTTGTCTGACCAAAAAGTAAATATGCCTATTAGACTCCCCTAATGATAAGCTTTCTTTTGATATAACATGCGTGTAGGTACGCTCTATAACTTTTGAGTGTATAGCGGACAGACAGACAGACAAACAGACAGACAGACAAACCAACTCGTTTATTTATATATACTAGCTGAAGTGCCCGGCGGTGCCGAGGCTTTTTCGAGGGCATGTTGTTGTTGGAAGAGAGAGAGCGACTGGGGGGGGAGGGGGGGGAGGGAGGGAGGGAGGGGGGGAAGGGAGTGTGGGGGGGGCAAGGGAGGGAGGGCGGGGGGGAAGGGAAGGGGGGGGGAGGGGGGAGAGGGAAGGGGGGAGGGGGAAGGGAAGGGGGGAGGGGGAAGGGAAGGGGAGAGGGGGGGAAGGGGGGAAGGGAAGGGAAGGGGGAGGGGGAGCAGGGGGGAGGGGGGGCGTGGGGGGCACGGGGGGGGCGCGGGGGGGAGGGAGGGGGAGGGCGGGGGCACGGGGGGGGGAGGGAGGGGAGGGAGGCCCCCCGCGAGGGTCACGACCCCCCCCGAGGGTCGCGGCCCCCCGCGAGGGTCACGACCCCCCCGAGGGTCGCGGCCCCCCCGAGGGTCGGCCCCCCGTGGGTCGCGCCCCCCCGAGGGTTGCGGCCCCCGCAGAGGGTCGCGCCACCCCCCCCGAGGTGAAGACCGCCGATTGCGGCTGTGCGAGACGGCCGGGGGGCCGGTTGCCAGGGTGACGCTTGACGCTCAGCAAGCCCCACCCCCCGGCCGAGACAGAGAGAGACGCCGCGTCTCAGCTCCTGCTGCGCGCGCACCCTAGCGGCGGTGGGCTGAGGCTCGGCCCTCCAGCCTTCGAGTGGGGCCGGGAGGTGCCTAGCTCGGGCGTGGATGCGAAGGAGGAGCCGAGGCTTCGAGGCCTACCTGGAAAAACGGGGAAAGGTAGGAAAATTAATGAGATTAGATAAGTTAATTTGTTTCTAAATCATTTTTTTTTAAAACAATATGTGTTTTAAAAGCAACGTTTTTTTTAAAGACGCAGAGAAAGCGGGAAAAAGAAAGGAAAAGTTTGGAATCAAGATGGTGGCGACTCACCTCGGTTCAGAACGATAAGGCCCGGCCACACACGCACCGATTGGCCCGGCGGCACACGCCAGCAACCCGGCGTACGATTGGTCGAGCTCGAGGTCACTCTGTCGCTAATGAGCGGATAATGAGATGCTAATGAGCGGAACGTTGAAGGTTTTTGGGATAGCGCGGGCGCGATTTTAGCCCAGCCGAAACGTAAATACGCTTAAAACCGTCTCGGAAGCGTAAGCTTTCTTTGGAGGTAACGCGCGCGTAGGTACGCCCTGTAACTTTCGAGCGCATAGCCCAACAGACGCACACGCGATGACAGACAGAATGACAGAATGACAGACAGACAGACAGAAGTACCGATTTATATATATAGACTAGCTGAAGTGCCCGGCGGTGCGGAGGCTTTTTCGAGGGCATGTTGTTGTTGGAAGAGAGAGAGAGAGCGACTGGGGGGAAGAGAGAGAGTGACTGGGGGGAAGAGAGAGAGCGACTGGGGGAAGAGAGAGAGCGACTGGGGGGAAGAGAGAGAGCGACTGGGGGAGGGGGGGAGGGGAGGGGGGAGGGGGAGGGGGATGAGGGGGTGGGGAGGGGGAGGGGGTGGAGGGGGAGGAGGGAGGGAGGGGGGAGGGGGAGGGGAGGGAGGGCAGGGGGAGGGGCGGGGGGGAGGGGAGGGGGGAGGGGAGGGGGAGGAGGAGAGGGGAGGGGGAAGAAGGGGCGGGGGGAGGAGGAGAGAGGAGGGGGGGAGGGGAGGGGAAGGGGGAGAGTCCACGAGCCCCCTGATCCCCGTCTCCCCAAACTCCCGAGCCCCCTGATCCCCACCCCCCGAACTCCAGAGGTTGGCCCCCCCGAGACTCGCACCCCCACCGCCACCCCCGAGGCTCGCCCACCACCCACCCCCACCCCCGAGGCTCGCCCACCACCCACCCACCCCTGAGGCTCGCCCCCCCCACCAACCAAGCACCGAACTCCGGAGGCGCGATCTTCCGAGCACCGGCCTCCCGAGCTGGCTTCAACATTGCGGCTACACGAGACGGCCGAAGGGCCCGGTTGCCAGGGTAACCGTGATGTTGACCAAGCCCCGCCCCCCGCCCGAGCCAGAGAGAGAGACGCCGCGTCTCAGCTGCTCCTGCTGCGCGCGCGGCCTCCCCCCCGAGGGTCGCGGCCCCCTCCCGAGGGTCGCGGCCCCCCCCTGAGGGTCGCGGCCCCCCCCGAGGGCCGCCCCCCCCCCCCCGAGGTGAAGACCGCCGATTGCGGCTGTGCGAGACGGCCGGCGGGCCCAGTTGCCAGGGTAACGCTTGACGCTCAGCAAGCCCCGCCCCCCGGCCGAGCCAGAGAGAGACGCTGTGTCTCAGCTCCTGCTGCGCGCGCACCCTAGCGGCGCTGGGCTGAGGCTCGGCCCTCCAGCCTTCGAGTGGGGCCGGGAGGTGCCTAGCTCGGGCGTGGGTGCGGAGGAGACGCCGAGGCTTCTAGGCCTACCTGGAAAAACGGGGAAAGGTAGGAAAATTAATGAGATTAGATAAATAAGTTAATTACTTTCTAAATCATTTTTTTTAAAAACAATATGTGTTTTAAAAGCAACGTTTTTTTTAAGACGCAGAAAGCGGGAAAAAGAAAGGAAAAGTTTGGAATCAAGATGGCGGCGACTCACCTCGGTTCAGAACGATAACGCCCGGCCACACACGCACCGATTGGCCCGGCGGCACACGCCAGCAACCCGGCGTACGATTGGTCGAGCTCGAGGTCACTCTGTCGCTAATGAGCGGATAATGAGATGCTAATGAGCGGAATGTTGAAGGTTTTTGGGATACCGCGGGCGCGATTTTAGCCCGGCCGAAACGTAAATACGCTTAAAACCGTCTCGGAAGCGTAAGCTTTCTTTGGAGGTAACG